>NC_047509.1:36110180-36294444 GCF_902827115.2 Pseudochaenichthys georgianus | reverse complement strand
GGGTTGGCTGAGCCTGAGCTGCAGCCGGAACCGGAGATTTTCCCGGCCAATTTGCCCTCGTCTCCAGCCTGGGCTGGGGACTCGGGATGGGCTGCGACCTCTGCGTCTTCGGTGTTTTAAACCAAGCAGAGTTCGAGGCAGCTTGGGTGTCGTGAGTATCTCCTGCTGCATGCTCCTTAGAGCCAGCTGAGATGTCACGCTTACAGCTCCAGCCGGCACTGCGCATGGCGGTGGTGCCTTCACAGACCCGTCAATAATCCGCCTTTTGAGAGATGCCGTTGCTGCTCTCCAAAGGGGAGAAAATTGGTTTTATTGATTTTCTATTCATTTTTCTGAGCTGCGCCCTCGGCCCTCGGCCTGGATGCGTCAGTGGCAAATGTTTAATGACAGAGGAATCAACCAACGTGTGACATGCGTTTGTGCGGACTTGAGGATGGCGTTTAGGCATCTCTCGAGGCGGCGGGAACACATTCACGGAGGAGAGAAGGAGGGGCTGTCACGCCGCTCGCTTCTTCTTCCTCGACGGCTGGCCGAAATTCTGGGTTGGCTGAGCCTGAGCTGCAGCCGGAACCGGAGATTTTCTCGGCCAACTTGGCCTCGTCTCCAGCCTGGGCTGGGGACTTGGGATGGGCTGCGACCTCTGCGTCTTCGGTGTTTTAAACCGAGCAGAGTTCGAGGCAGCTTGGGTGTCGTGAGTATCTCCTGCTGCATGCTCCTTAGAGCCAGCTGAGATGTCACGCTTACAGCTCCAGCCGGCACTGCGTGTGGCGGTGGTGCCTTCACAGACCCGTCAATAATCCGCCTTTTGAGAGATGCCGTTGCTGCTCTCAAAAGGGGAGAAAATTGGTTTTATTGATTTTCTATTCATTTTTTTGAGCTGCGCCCTCGGCCCGGATGCGTCAGCGGCAAATGTTTAATGACAGAGGAATCAACCAACGTGTGACATGTGTTTGTGCGGACTTGAGGATGGCGTTTAGGCATCTCTCGAGGCGGCTGGAACACATTCACGGAAGGGAGAAGGAGGGGCTGTCACGCCGCTCGCTTCTTCTTCCTCGACTGCTGGCCGAAATTCTGGGTTGGCTGAGCCTGAGCTGCAGCCGGAACCGGAGATTTTCTCGGCCAACTTGTCTAGTCTGGCCGCAGCGCGCTGACACACGGCTTGTAGGTCCATACTGAGACAGGGCGAAGCTGGTGTGCTATCGCCGAGAGAGCAGCCATCGCTCCCAGCCTTGCAGCCTGAGCTGGTGACACGAAGACGTCGTCTTCTTGCTCATCCGAGTCAGACAGGAGGAACTCAGAGGTGTACTCTTCGTCCTCCATGTAGTCTAACTCCAGGACATCTTCCGCGGGTGAAACCATGGTGAGGTCCAGTCGGGAGCCCCAGCTTGGTATAGCGTGGGGCCCCGTTCCCGCGTTTCTTGCCGCCACCGGATCTCGGCCTGATATGGCGCGGGATTCCGGGTGCCGCTGTCGGTGAGCCCCAGACCGCAGTGAGGGGCTCCATCTCTGCGGCAGACGTCCCCGTGTCTTGATTGCCGGTCGGCGGATCAGTGGACATGAGGGGGTCCCGTCCCGACAGGTTAACTTGTTGCGCTAACCTTCGGTGGAGGCTCTTCACGGTGAGACGGGCACAATGTCCGCACGAGCCGGGGTTGTCGATGGCCTCCTGGGCGTGTTCCAGCCCGAGGCAGGACGAACAGATCTGGTGTGAGTCTGTGCCTGACACTTTCAACCCGCAACCGCAGCGCCGAGCCTCCGAGTTCCTGACTCCTCTGGTGTGAGGGGGAGAGGCATCCATCTCGTTCGCCGTAAGGCGTGGAGAGGGTCCGCTCATGACAGGTACGTTCGAGAATTTTTTTTTACCGATCTGTCTTTAATCCGGGGGAAAAAAGGACAGCGTGGGTCTTTTTCTCTCAAGGATATTACCTGGTATGGTAATATTCCTGTAATCCTTTTCTCCTCCGTGGAAGAGAGAAGAAAAAAGTGTCCTCGCTACCGTGGTGTCGGTAGTGAGGGAAAAAACACAAGTTAGCAACTGGTGTGTTGCTAACTTGAAGTCAAAACCTTACCTTATTCCAGAGGAAGAACGGCGAGGTTGACTATAATACTCCTCTGTGAGAGAATAGGGTAGCCGGCTAACGCCCGTCGACCGACAATTAGCTTTGGGTTCAGTCTGTGGACTGTTAAGCTAGCCCGGCTACCGTTCGAGATGTGCTCTGAAGCGAGAAGAGGTGTTTGAATGACGCATGCGTCGTGGCGCAGGCTACTTATAGGGGCTGATTTCCCCTGACGTTGACGTCAAGAATCACCGGCCAATCAGGATTGGCGTAATGAGATTGATGCTTCTGTTTGCTCCGCGATGAGGCGCATCCCATAGTGAGACATCGAACGGAGTGTTATGAATGAGAACTGTGTTGTTATCATTAGCATCTGGTTAGCTAGCTATGCTAACGAATATAAGAAGCTTTTTCTACAACCAGTGAGGTAAAGGCACATCTTTATATGATCATTATAGTTATAAACAAAATAAGAGAATAAAGTAAACGGGTATAAAATACTATATGACAGTTATTAATAAAGAAGAATACAGTTTGAAAGGGGAGTGATTTGTCAAATATCCATAAATTAAAAGAAAATCTGCTTACAGTTGTGTTTGGGTGTTGAGAGATGTGTCCATAGATCTCCTAATGTTGCTCTCAAAGTGCACCAGATTGATGCTTTTAACTTCAACATTTAAAAAAAAATCTTCCCAGGGGAGCACGCCACACCCTGCACGTGCATGCATACGCGAGTCATGGTGAGATATCTGGATGAAGAGGTTGCTTTTTCTTTGCACAGAATGAAATGAATGGGCTGTGATTTTAGTTTTTTTAAGCAGAGGTCAATAACTTGTACGGTCCTCTGTAGTGTTGTCACGATACCAACATTTTGGTTTCGATACCGATACCAAGTCAAGAATTGCAATTCCGATTCTTTTTCGATACTTTTCTTAAAGTACTTAACAGAAACGCCAAAGAGTCACATCTAATAGAAATATATAAAAGCATTTATTTTAATTGTGTAGCAGTGAGTTTAACATTTTGGCAGCACTGTTGAGCATTTTGAAAATGTATTTTCATGCCTCTGTGCAAGACTTAGTCTTTCTATCTTTATAGCCACTGGTGTAAAGTAACTAAGTTCATAAACTCAAGTACTACTTGGGTACAATGTTGAGATACTTGTACTTTATTTAAGTATTTCAATGTTTCTTTTGTTACTTTGTACTTCTTCTCCTCTACAGTTCAGAGGTACATGGTGTACTTTTACTCCACTACATGTATTTAATACCTTTAGTTACTTCACAGATGTGGATGAATGATGTGAAATATAACCAAGTGTTGAATCAGATTTTAGTTCCACCTGGAGTAAATCCACAAGCTACCCTGCAGTATACAAAGTCATTCAAACTAGCTGCACCTTTACCAGCTTTGAGAACACTTTCATGATCAATCATTATAAAACATATCGTATATATTATTCTGAAATGGACCAATCTGCACAATGACTACTTTTACTGTCGCTACTTTAATACTTTTACTTGAGGAACATTTTGAATGCAGTACTTTTACTGTAACAGAGTATTCCTAAACTCTGGTGCTTCTACTTTTACGGTCGCTACTTTAACTATATTTTGATGATAATACTTTTGTACTTTTATTTGAGGAACATTTTGATTGCAGGATTGTTCCTACATTCTGGTACTTCTACTTTAACTCAAGTACAAGACCTGGGTACTTCTACTTTTACTCAAGTACAAGATATATACTTATAACACCTCCGTTTATAGCCTATGAAAAAAACTAATAGAAAACGAAGGCAAAAGCTAACGTTAGCAGATAGTGATGCTAGTTTGCTAGTTAAGTTTGCTCAACGATAATATTGCGACAGAAAAAAAATTCAGTGCACATCACCCTCTTCCGCTCCGACAGGGAGCTCTGCTCTGAAACACCTGAACGGCCCGTTCAGACTTCTGGCGTCTTTTCTGTCAACAAGCCGAGGCGCAGCCAATAGAGTCTGTCTGCAGACCGCAGCAAGGAGGCGTTTCCTATAGGGGCGTTTCCTATAGGGAACGACGGGAGCCGGCTCTCGCCCGCGAACGAGACGTTTTTTGTTTTGTTTTTGCGGAGGGATCTAGATCGGCATGAAGGCACATTATGCAATGTGCAATGTGGACATTATCCCGCTTATTACACATGGCCACATTCTCAACAAAGTAACGACATGACAGGATTTAGAAAAAGATTTTATTGATTTAAAAAAGTTTTTTGTATTGATTTAAATTGACATGCATCCGCTAAGAAAAGTAGTCCGTTGTTACTGTTTGAACTAACGTAACAACGGCAGGAACTGCTTCTATAGTGTTTTTGAGGAGCTTTTTGATTACAGATTTGTAAACATCGTTGCTTGCTTTAAAAGTAGCACAATTCATTATGTCAAACCTTGAAAGATATCCCTGCCCTAATGCCAAAAGTAACTGGCAACTGAATGTCGCCGTAGCTATGATGTCTATGTCTGGACCGCTGCGTAAAAAGGAGGGTTTCTGACCCATTACTTCTCTTCCTACTTTTTGTCCCCCTCTTCTCCCCGCTGCAGCCTAGCAGTTGATCTCAAAGCACGCTCCCCTCTCCTGCAGGGAGAAAAACTATATTTATATACTTTATATAGGTTGATACAGTAGCCCCTTTTTTTAAAAATAGTTTTTAAAAAACTATTGGCAGCTAGCGCGTGGCCGCGAGAGGGGAGGGACTTGAGAGGAGCGGGACTGCAGGCACGGCTACAGGGAGTGGAAGCAGAGCGCTGAACACACACGGCTCTTATTAAAACGGCGCTTTTTCACGGAAGTACTTTTCCCCGTCATTCTTAAAGTACCGATACTAATGAAACGGAGGAATCGTACCGTTTTTAACTGCAGGGTATCGCGGTACCTTTCAAGTATCGATACACCGTGCAACACTAGTCCTCTGAGGATATTGTAAAAATTGAAATGGCCCTTGAGAGGAAAAAGGTTCCCCACCCCTGACCTAACCCCACTGTACAGGCGGGTACTTGTTTAGATATACCTGGGCAGGCTCTGTTTTGCCGTGGTATCCTGGCTGGCACCTGCGGGCCGCAGAGGGGCGGCGGTGTTTCGGGCGATGAAGACTGCTGCTCCGGGGTTGTGGGCGGCGAGTCAGGCGGGAGTAAGCTAGTGTCCACAACGGAGGGTAACGTGATGTCCCCATCTGACCTGTTGCTACGGTCTGCAGTAGATGCAGTGTTGCTGGCGTTTAGTGATGGTTGCTTTAACCATTTTCGTATAAATGATTATCCACAGATGTGTGTCACTGCTGTGGAAGCACTTTGGAAATGATGCAGGCGCAGCGGAGCAGATCACGCGCACCTGACACAATTTGTTGTTAGTATTTTTCGCTCCGTTCTCTTTTTTGAATAGCGGGTGAATAACATTCAACTGCCCCGAAGATCCCGGCGCGAAGCCTGAAGAGTAAACACCAGGTTTACTAATCTACCCGCACAATTTGTCTGGTGTCGGAATGTCTCGCTATGTTAGTACATTGTTAAAAAACAAAACACCATTTAATTTCGGGTTAAAATGTGTTGTAACTGCGTTACTGAGCATTGTAACGGGTAATATATTACCCACATTTCATTAGTAATGCGTTACATTACTTCGTTACAGCAAAAAGTAATATATTACTGTAACTCCGTTACTTTTGTAATGCGTTACACCCAACACTGATTGTGTGTAAGTGTACTTGCACAATAAAAAAAAACAGAAACATAGGTAACATTTGACTCCAACTGGGGCAGATTTATTTCAAACATTTTACCAACACACAATAGGCATGTAAAAACAAACATTTTACCAACGTACTATACAATAAAACCACACTGTAGGTTTGTAAAAACAACAAGTATTTTTTTTTTAAATAAACACTCGCAAAATGTTATACCTACCTGAACTTTATGAGGTGGAATGTAACTCCAAAAAGACAAGTAACACTATTTAGCATTTTGCCTAATCATTCCTGTAGCTTCTTGGCTAAGCTAGCACTGTGACGCAGTTCCACCAACCACATAATATATAAAAACAGAGAGATTACATACCTTTCCCGTGGTGGAAGTTCAACATCCGAGTCACTACTGTCCGGATCCAGGTCTGGCTGGAGGAGATCTTCATCATCCGACGAAGAGTCATCTGGTATGATCATAGCTATCGTCAGCTAGCATCTCTTGCAGCTGCTCTGTGGTGAAGCTCTCCCTTCTGGCTGCGTAATGCGTAATGGAGCCGGAGCAGGCATAGTTTATACTACGCAGGATCATATCTTTGGAACCCATTGGTCGATTTGGGTGATTGACACCTTTTCTGAACCGTTAGAGCCAATAGAATCGAGTGACAGTTAGTAAGTCCCGCTAAACACTTACGTCAAGTAGAGAGAGGTTTGCGTAAACAGCATGTGAGACAGCATTACCTCCGGACTGCGAAACTTTATACCTACTCTGCTGCCATGAATGTAATGATAGATTATCAGGAACAATTCTAAAGTGACTAAGAGACATTGGATTAACCTTAAACAGCGTTTTTATTCCCTTGAACAAGAGCTTTGATCACAAAACAGCAACGGTAAGACATAATTATTGTTATGGTTTTGAAAACTGCTGTTTTTTTTCTTCTCTGTTCTGGCTGCTAGCTCAGTAAGTTTGTGTCCTACAGTGATGATACTTATAATACAAATAATCTGTGGAGTATCAGCTTTCAGATGATGTGTAGTTTGTGCAGAAAATATTAAGTTGTAAAGATCGTTTTTGCTAGTTAGCACCGGAAGTAGCATCTGCCCGTTTTAGCTAAGGGCTAATGCTAACGCTTCTTGTGAGACTTGTGTTTTGTTTCTGTAAAAATGGTTCGTATTGTCAGTTAGCTGAGATTCTTCTCGTTAATCTGGTATAACACATTCATAGGTTTTTAAATATTAAGATGCCCTGTGGCACAGTGTTGTGAAAAAAAAAACCAGGGTCCCCGTCGGCGGGGACCTTCGGGCTTAACAGGTTAACCTATGGATTAACTTCAGCAGCGTTTTTTTTCGTTTTAATGCCATTGAAGACCACTTTTGACCAGACAACGACACAGGTAAGCCATGTTGTTTTGATGTCTGTTTTTGTTTATAAAGTCGTGAGTTCTAATCATGAAGTGATAATGTCTGTACCCATCAATTCTGTGTCATCTCACGATGCGAATCGATGGGTTAGATGTGCAGAAAGGATAAATAATAAGGTTTTATGAGTGAGTTTCGGTGCAGTAATCTGTTAGCATTTTTCGCTCGTTGCTAATTCAGATGCTCAGCGTTAGCATTTAAAAAAAAAAAAAGTTTTTTAAATGATCAGTTAGATGAGTTTCTTCCCGTTACATGGATATAAAACATTCATAGTTTATTTAATGTTAAGATGCCCTCAGACACTGTTTCCTGCAAGATGTTGAGGGAGGGCCCTGGTACCGGGGTCTCTCGGGCTTAACAGGTTAATGTAGCCTTTGTTTCTGCTAAAAGAGGTGTCGACCAGCTGGAGCAACAAGAAAATCGGCATAATCGAGTGTGACTATTAAAATATAAATCATTTTTATATTAATATTGACAATAACAATCGACCGTCGCGGTAGCATTTGCTTGGCATTTCCGGGTATATCTCCACCGGTTGGGCCATGTTAACAATACCGTGTAACTGTCACGTTTGAAGGGACGAAATCGTGACATCTTCACGTCTCCCAGCATGGTACATCGTCACATGTTCACATCTTGCCGTGATACCGGGTTGATTATTTTAGAGCTCCCCAGCTTGTGACTCTATCTCTATGTCCCTCAAGCTGATTGGCCTCCCCTGTCCTAATTAGTATAAACCACACTCAGATGTCAGATCTTTTGATGAGTGATGTGTGCTGAAAACGCTGAACTCGACAAGTTGATTCAAATGATCCTCTGTTTCTTTCGTTTTTTTTTAAAGGTCACCTATTATGTAAAATCCACTTTTTCATGTATTTTATACATCACCATGTGTCCCCTCTGTGTAAAGAAATTCTGAAAGTTTCAGGAAAAAAGATTGGCTCACTTTTTGTCCTGATCCATTTATATAAAAACTTGTCGGCCACCGATTTGTTTGGCTTGTGTAACCATTAGCCAATCACCAACCAAGGTACCCCCACCTCACCTTATCACCTGAATCTCCTCCTAAAGCACCATTGTGATCTTTTTAACCAAATATCTCGCAGAGGGGCGTGGGGAGTGGCTCCTAATTTCATCTAAAGTAACAGACACAGAATCAGCACTTTTTTGTTTGTAGGTTTCCCCCTCTGATACTGGCAGTCATTTATTTTTTAATATTTCAATTCTTCAAAAAATATAATAAGTAAATACTTCGAAAAAAACCCAAATCAGAAAGAAACCTGATTAAACTTTAGGTATTCTTTCTGGTTACAGCTTTTAACAAAGAACACGTTTTATTGTGTGTTAATGTTTTTGTAAAACACAATGGATGGGATTGAATAACGAAGAGAGACTTTTAACCTTAATTCGAGTCAAGTAAAGAAAACCTGCCCATAATCCAACTCAATAGGGTATTTTTGTTAATCCATAAAATAAGCCTAGAAGACATTATATTACTTCCACAGAACACAACTTTGATCATCCAGCCTGAAAGGTTGTGTGGATTGATGGCTTAAACAAACATGGAATTTCCCTCAACAGACCTCCGTGTGAAAAAACAAGTATTTTTTTTAACTTATGTCTTCAAGTTAACTTGCATGCCATACTAAACTTAGCTCACAGTGTGCCTAATTTACTTTAATGCGGTTACCCTAACTTTAAATATGTTATGTCTGAAATTATCTAACCAAGTAGTTTATCGCCTAAAAACCTGTATGCAGAACACACGCAGTGCATAGGGCCTCATATGACCACCCACCCACCCACTAACAGTTCACGATTGATGTGCTGCCAATTTAACCTCACACACATTTGAAAGCTAACCTGATCCCCAGTAAAGCAAGGAGCAAAGTGTCCTTATAGATTATCCTGCATCTCTCTGTCTCGAGGTCACTACAACCTCATGAAGCAGAAGTCTGCACGCACGCACGCACGCACGCACGCGCGCGCACGCGCGCGCGCGCACACACGCGCACACACGCGCACACACGCGCACACACGCGCACACACACGCACACACACACACACGCGCACACACACACACGCGCGCGCGCGCACACGCGCGCACACACACACACGCGCACACGCACACACACACACACACACACACACACACACACACACACACACACACACACACACAGGCTGTTGGCCAGCCAGTGTCACTCCTTCCAGCAGGACTGAGGGTGCGATGCTCCAGTAAAGGTAGTGCCGTGCTGCCTCCTCATGGAGCCACACCGTGTTCCAGATGTCACCGCTTGGCTCCGACCATGCTCCTCTTCTCAGCTTGTCGAACAGTTGATCCAGACTGTGTGCGTGCGTGCGGTGGGAGGGAGGTCGGGCACCAGACTGTCGGGCCTTCCTGGCTGCTATGCTCAATCCAATTTAGCCTTTAAGGAGTATTTGTCCGTTGCCAGATTGAAAAAACGACTTTCCGCAGATCAGCTCACAGTTTCCATCTCCTCAGTGGAATGAGTCACGCAGTGATGTAGTGGTACAGGTTGGTTAAAATATGGCCAGTAGCTGCTGATTATCAGAGGGATACAGTCACCTCAACTTACCCGTTTCTCATGAATTATTGGTATTTGACTCCATGCCAATAATATTTGCCAACTTCATTACATTGCAATGCATTTACCTTTCATCTTAAGCAACGAACAATACGTGGAATCAACCATTACAATTAGAGCCGGGACTCGATTAAAAAAATGTATCAAATTAATTAGAGGCTTTGTAATTAATTAATCGAAATTAATCGCATTTTTCATCAAATATACATATTTGACCTGAGAACAGTGAGAAGCAATTTTCACATGGATTTTACTCCAAGTGGTCTACAGTCCAAGTGCATGACATTAAGGATTTTGGGAGATGGCCCTGTGGGCCATCTAAGCTAATTTACAGATGGCCCTGAGCCCAATAGAGATTGCCCTGAAAAATGCACGCGGACGAAATGGCACGAAGGGTTTGGGGGGCCTCCGTCCCCCTAGAACATTTTGATTTTTGCAGGTCTTAGATGCTGTCTGGTGCATTCTCTAGACTGAATTATAAGATGAACCACCACAATATTATATTGTACAATTTCAATTTTATTCTTCATTTCACTTGTTTGTTTGTGTTTGCTCGCTTGCATGCCCTGCATAGCTATAAGAAATACTTAAGTTGTTGGTCAAAACACTTTCCATCTGATAAAGGCAAATGCCTTCCCAGATGGAAAAAAGTAGAAAACATTACACTCAGTTATAACTGCCAAAACAAACATTATTTACACTATTATGGCCCCTGTTAAAAATGTTTGTAATGTTAACTACTGTAAGTTGGTCGAACGAATGCCTCCTCATCCGGAAGCTGACCGAGCAGACCCGAGCAGCAGTCGAGAGGAGCCGAGCGCATCTACGAAGCACACGTCAGAGTTCCCGTTAGCCGGCAAATCTAAATATCTTTGGTCAAAATAATTTCCCTTTAGAGCAATACCGCTTCAGTTGCGCCACTTATGTGACAGACAAGAAGAGTAAGTGACAGACAAGAATAGTCAACTCTAATGTCTAACACTTAATGTGGAGAAAGAGATGTCCTGTATGGGTTGATTGTGCGTTGATCTGTTGGTAATGCCTCGGGGTTCCGGTGGGCATGTAAACAAATGCATAATGCTGCGCTATACTTTGTGGCCTCATCCAGTTGCATAGCGACACTTATTGTGTAGTTGTCTTTTAATAAGCAGGTAGTCATATCATTAGCTAGAACTAGCTGGATCTGATCGATATGGACATAAACGCGAGTGAAGTCTAATCTGACGGGAGAGAGAGATCAGCTGCTGCTGACGAGTCGAAACTCGACACGCAGCTCTGCATAACCACATGCAGCGGTGAGCGGAACAAAACACACACTTCAGGTTAGACTATCACACGTAGCTATTTTAATTACCTCTCAAACTACCTAAACTAGTTATAGATATGTTTAGTTTTACTGTCGGGTCACTCATTACTGGATCCGCGAGCTGCATGATACTGGCATAATAGATTGCCCGATCGGGCAACCAGCAGGTGAGGCTTCATTGCCCGAGCTAAATACTAGATGGCCCCGGGCCATCGGGCAGTCCTTAATGCCGAGCCCTGAGTGCAATCCAGTGAGCCAGGGAGTTGGTTATTTTCTCAGACGTGGACTTACTTATCCTGGCCCTGAAACCAGTCATCTGGTTGAGTGTGGGTTGGGTCAGGGTGTGGTTCCTTGCACTCGGAGTCGGGCTAACGGCCACGCTAGCTGCTACATGCTTTGCATTTAGGTGATACTTTAGGCTTGATGTGCTGCGGTGATATGCAAATTCTTTTTTGCATAATTTGCACACAACCGTGCTCTTGTCGACGCTTCCATCCGTCTGTTTTTTAAAACAAAATTTCCCGTCCACGGGGCCGACCAAAGCGGTCTCATCAGCTTGTTCGTTCATGTTTGACTATTGTTCACCGTGGTTTGTTGTTGTTTGAAGTCCCATGCTGAAGTCATGAACGTTAGTTGGTGCTCCAGTATAATCGATACGCCTGAAACTCTGAAAATGCGATTAAAATGCGTAAATTTTTTTAACGCGTTAATTTTTGTGTAATTAATCTTAATTAACGCGTTAAAGTCCCGGCCCTAATTAAAATACAAACTCATTAGCTTTCAATAAACTAAACCGTTAAAGTTCTACATCTTTTGTTGTTGTTAGATTTCATTAGCCAATTTGCGGTTCAAACAACTGTTTTTCCCGTCTACGACAGGAAATGTGTTCTTGTAGACTACACAGAAAATGTTTCCAAGTCCTTCCAAAGCTACTCTGACATATATGATATAGAAGGGACCTCAGATCCAGAAATTGAGTAGTGCAGCGATGATCTAATTTTGGTCGTAAAACAAAATGTGATGATCTCTTCAGCTTGTGTTAACCACAAACCTTATTTAACCAGTTTAGCCCTGAGCCTGTTTTTCAGGTCTCAGGCTCGAAAATGACATTCCCAGAACAAATGACCATATCTTCCCTTCTAAAAGGGTTAAATTAATAATATTTGTTCTCAAAGTAATGATAAACCTGTGAGTTGGATGTAGAAAAGTCGGAATCAATATAGATGTTTTTTATTTTGATCAGAATCAGATTGAACATTGTAAAAAACTATAAATTATAGTGTCCGTCCAAATTCTTTTTTTTACTTATTGTGAAAACTACCCTTGGATGATGGTAAGGTAGACTAAAAGCTTTAGGAATCCAAAGTACAACAAGTACCCTGTATCAGGATTGATGCAAAACAAGTGACATTTGACTTTTTGAGAGAGGTTTAACAACAAAAAACTCCACCTCTGAGGTGATTTGGGTGGAAATGGGAGTTTTACCGTTTCTCTTGAACCCATTGGTCGATTTTGGTAATTGACATCTCTTTCTGACCGTTAGAGCCAATAGAATCGAAGGGGGATCTCCTTACTCACACACATGGTAAAACAAAAAGGTGTGGGCTTCGCGCCCACAGTTTTTCATGAGTGAAGCTGTCTCTAGCTCTGACATCTGGAAACCGAAAAGCAGGTTTATTGCTCATGGATTATCAGAAATCATTTCAAAGGGACACAGACACATTGGATTAACCTATGGATTAACTTCAGCAGCGTTTTTATCATTTTAATGCCATTGAAGACCACTTTTGACCAGACTATGACACAGGTGAGCCATGTTAGCGTTTTTTAGCTACCTAGCGCTATATGTTTTGATGTCTGTCCTTGTTATTATCTCCGCGAGTTCGTATAATTGAGTGATAACGAGGGCACCCCTCGATTCTGTCTCCTCACGATGGGTTGAGATGTGCAGCAAAGATAAATAATAAGGTTTTGTGAGTGAATTTCGGTGCAGTCATCTGTTCGCTCGTTGCTAATTCAGAGGCTCACCGTTAGCATTGTGGGTTTTAAAAAAAAATTAAATTAAAATGATCAGTTAGATGAGTTTCTTCCCGTTACATGGATATAAAACATTCATAGTTTATTAAATGAACATGTCCTCAGACACTGTTTCCTGCAAGATGTTGCAGGAGGGCCCCAGTACCGGGGTCTCTCGGGCTTAACAGGTTAAAGCATCTAACCACAAACATGTTAAAAAATGTATCGATATTGTGGATAACCCGATAAGTTTCAAAGCAATTGGAGAGGAAATCTGACCTTAAGTAAATGTGATTCATGATGGCAGGAAGTGAGAGGTTAGAGTAAGCAGTGTATTTTGGTCAATACAATAACAGTGGCATAACGCAGCCCAGTTTAACTTTTCTTATTTATTTGGGAAGGTGGTTCTAACAATCAAAAGTGGGCCTTAAAGGTCCAGTCTGTAGGGTTAACAATTAGAAGAAAACTGAGTATAATATTCATAACTATGTATTGAAAAGTGTAAAGTCTGAAACTTATCAAACTAAATGTTTTGTGTATTTATGAAATTCAAACATCAGTTCCTCAACCCTGCAGTTTTCTTTTCAGACGGTCCATAATACTGTAAAAATGCTTGCCCCTCCTGCAGCAGATCACAATACAACAGCACAATAATATACTGTACTACAATGCAATGTCAGTAGGCCCAACCCATCTGCTACTGTACCACAAGCTGGATAAATCAAATGCCCACACAAATAAACAAGTGTGATCAGTCAGCGAAATACAAACTAAAGGGACGGGTGGCGCAGTGGTCTGTGCATCCGATCATCAGATCAAGGGGGAGTGCTGGGGAACTCCAGTTCGAAACCCGCTCCTGCCGCCACTGCGTCAGGCCATTGTGTCCTTGGGCAAGACACTTCACCCGGATTTGCTCCTGTGGGTATTGTCCACAGTACATGTATAATATCAATGTGTACTTGTAAAAGCGCCTCGATGACATCGAGGCGTGAAGATGGACGGTGTGGCGCAGTGCGCTGTGCAATGATCATCAGATCAAGGGGTGAAACCCGCCGCTGCTGCGTCTGTAAAGCCGGTGTGTCCTGGGCAAGACACACCTCCTGTGGGTATTGTCCACAGTTTCTGACCATTGCATGTATGATATGTGTAATGTGTGTATATGTAAAGCGCTTTGAGTCATTGAAAAAGCGCTATAATAAATGTAAGGAATTATTATTATTAAAGGGACAGACAAATTGATGCCAATATTATTTACTGAGAGACATGTCTACTGTTGGAGAAAACAAGTTGTCTCCTCTTTATGGGTTGTTTTAATAAATGCACTGATACTATGTGTGACTCTGCACTGTGTATGACCTTGCAGCTGCCTCTTCTTGTGATAGGAGGAGGCAGGGCATTTCAGGTTGTTGATATTTATGAGAAGACTTGTTGTCTCCTAAATATCCCACTTCTATGAGGCCTGAAGGAAGTATGTGACTCTTTCCAGAAGACGTCGCAGATGTCCCCGTCACCTTTCCGACACCTGCAGATGATATTAGCGCCACCTCGATTTACAACTTTGTTGTTATCTCCGTATTTTGGACTATATAAGCCTGATGTTTTTTCCTGCTCCGTTGAGCAACATACACCATGTGTGTGAGTTAACCCATATCCTTTGTATGTGATTTTACTCTGCTCCTTCTTACAAGAATAAATTAGTACCTGATTATTGATTCGCAACCTGGTGTTGAGTGATATTTTCCTAACATCTACCCTGTCATTCTTTATGTTATAATTATTAATATTGCATTTAAACTGTAAATCATTGCAGACATCATCCTACCCATCCATCCTGAGCAGCACAGCTTCAGCACAGAGCAATACAAGTGTTAGTGATAGCCTACTGATGGTACATCTGCAGGTTCCCTCCAAATAGGAAACAGCAGAGTGTGAAATAAATAAAAGCAACCACAGAAGCGCGGCATTTGTTCATTAACTGACGTTCCCATGGCGGTGTTATTGATTGCCTCATTAGGTAAGAATGTTTCCACTGTGTGCGTAAATTCCTTCTGTTCGCTTTAATCTGCATGAAACGACAGCCAGCGGTCTTTCTTCTTTCTCGACTTGTTGTCACACGAAAGGCGGTTTTGTTGTTGACTTTGTTTGCACATTTTTATGAATGACTCAGACTTCCAATGAGAGAGACAGAGAGTGGAGGCGGACAGCTCCCCGCCCCGCCTCAGAACACTCAACAGCTACGCAGGATCCCACGGGCTGTGGCCTTCCCTAGCCCGCCAAGCGCCTCAGAACAAGCCCCAACAGGGGAGGTTTATCCTGTGTAGGCCACACACACACACACACACACACACACACACACACACACACACACACACACACACACACACACACACACACACACACACACACACACACACACACACACACACACACACACACACACACACACACACACACACACACACACACACACACACACACACACACACACACACACACACACACACACACACACACACACACACACACACACACACACACACACACACACACACACACACACAGATAACACCATATTGTGTAAGGGCTCCTGTTGCAACCACCTAACTATGCATTGAAATTCCCAGGAGAAATACCAGATCTGCAGATAAGGGATTGTGGGAACCAGAGAGCATGGATTGACATTTTCAAATTCCTACTAAGTCAGCTGGCAACACATTAAAGGCAGTTTTCTGCTGTGGCTGCTAAAAATTGCCTTCCCAAACAATTTTCAATTTTGTTTTTAGGGAAACGCATATCCTCACACAACCCTGTCTCCTAAAAATTACGTTCCCACATAACTAAACTGCATTCTCAATTACGTTTAGCTAGAAACGTATTTTCTCCCACCTTAAGTTTATTATGAACGTATCTCAAATACGTTTCTTTTCTACATATCTTCTAGAAGCATATTTTCTTCCACGTTACGTTTGTTATGAACGTATCTTAAATACGTTTATTTTCTACATATCTTTGCCAGTCTTGCTTATAATAATGATAATAGTCATTTATAAATATCATTTTAGAGCACACATTTGAAATCGAGAATCGGGCTCGATATATGGTTAAATTAAAATCAGTAGGCGAGGCTGTAATTTCGCCAGCTGTTACTCTCATGAGCGAGGCAGAACATAATAGTTTTAACATGACAAAAAGCTGCTGTGTCGTTTATTGCACCTCAAACATTAAAACAAATCCAGAGTTACGTGTTTCTGTACTTCCTCTAAGAAGAAAGGACAGTAACAGATAGATAACGCAGGCACATCAGTTAATTGATCTTGCTGAGTAACATATGCCACTGCAAAAATAGCCCTTCTTGAATTAAGTCAGATTTTCCTGTATCAAGTAAAAAAATCTGCCAATGGGGTGAGCCAAATTTGCTTGGCTAGAATTCTTATAACTAGAATTCAAATCTAGCTACTGAAAGACCATAACGGGCCTTGAAACTAGAACAAAATGCTTATTACAAGCAATGATTCCTGATATAAAATATATTAGTGACTTTGTCTTAAACTTAGAATGTAAATCTTAAATTAAGTTTAAAAATGAGCAAATACAGCTTACAATAAGAATTGAATTATTTAATTAGCATAATATATTACATTACATGTTAGACGCTTTTATCCAAAGCGACTTGCATACTCAATACTGTGGGCAATCCCCACAGGAGCAATTTGGGGTGAAGTGTCTTGCCCAGGGACACAATAGGCGCTTTCACACCAAGTACTTTTCCCAGGAATAGTTCCGGAACTATCTAGTAGATCGCGTTCACACCAGAATAAGTCCCTGAGGGAGCCGCTGACGTCACCTCTTCTTCTTCTTCTTCTTTGGGTTAACAACTTCACGGCTTATACTGCCACCCGAAGTCCCCGGCCGGAAGGCCCCGGAGTTGGTGACTGCAGTGGGGTTTGAACCCGAACACCAAAGCACTAGTCCACTGCACCACACACCTCTATCAGCACAACATGCTGGGACGACGCTATTAGCTAAGACCACAGACCCAGAGCCATCCAACGCCACTCCACCTCCACCTCCACCTAAGCAACAGCGGCTGGATTTCAACCGAGGGACTGCTAGCAAGGTGAAAGTGGATAAAGCCATTGCACGGTATGTTGTAGAACACGTGCAGGCTATTTCTACAGTGGAGTCACCCGCTTTCAGGGAGCTAGTTAGCATGATAGCATGTCCGGGCGGCACACGGCATATGGGACGCAAAACGTTTTCCAACTACCTGGAGAAAGAATATACAAAAATGGAAAGCGAGCTAAAGAAAACATTTGAGGGGCTGGAATACATCTCGACCACCGCATACATTTGGTCTGTCCACAACAGAAGCTTCCTCGGGATAACATCTCACTGGAGAAACCCCACCACTTTACAACGCCAGAAAGCTACGTTGGCCTGTAAAAGGATAAAGGGTAGGCACACGTACGATCTTATTGCTAGTGAGATTGACCACATTCACTCTTTGTATGGAGTGTCAACAAAAGTTACCTCCACGGTTACTGATAACGGCTCTAACTTTGTGAAAGCCTTTGCCATGTATCAACCGGAATCGCTCTCTGACGACGATGATGAAGAAGAGGTTATCTTCACTGACGTTGCAGACGTGCTTAACACCGCCGCAGAGGAAGGGATTGTTTTACCTCCGCACCAAAGATGTGCATCTCACACACTAAACTTAATTTCATGCGCTGACGTGCTGAAGTGGCTCCTTTCAAATCCTGGGACTAAAGGAATCTACAGAAGCTCTACAGCTAAGTGCACAGCACTGTGGAATAAGGCAAGCAGGTCCACAGTGGCCTCAGAGATAGTGAGCGACGTGTTCACCATAAAGCTGCTTGTGCCATGCACTACAAGATGGAATTCATTTTATGATGCTGTGGCAAGAATTGTTGAAATGCCTGTGATTGACTTGAGTGCCACCTCTGATCGTTTACAGCTAACATCTATTAGCGACAGGGAACTTCATTTTCTGAAGGAATAGTTTGCCATAATGAAGCCACTCACAGTTGCTCTGGACATCCTGCAAGGAGAGGACAACTGTTACTTTGGCACCCTCCTGCCCACTCTAGAAACATTAATGTCAAAGACCCTGGAGATGAAAGACAGTCTGACTGTAGCAACTGGCCTACCTGAAGCCATAGTTCAGGTAAGACACATTCATCAGCACTTTTGTAATTATCTGGTGTTCCCTCTTCACTGTAGAGAAAGACTGCATGTAATCAGTGGACACCACACCACTCATTTTTATTACAGCACACGTGGTATAATTGTTAACTATAGAATATATGTCATTAATATTGTTAGCTGAGAGAGAGCACTAATATAGCCAAAGAAAATGGATGAAATGTGCAAAAAGTAGTTTTCAATGCATTCTATTTAAGGGAAAGAATAAGTCTTGAACATATTGATAAACTGACTGAAATGTATAAACTCGACTCCAGGGTGCAACAGAAATAAATAGTAATACTTTTTTTGGCTAAATAAAGTTTTAGTTTTAGTTTAAATGATTTAATAACTCCTAATAACTATAGTTCAAAATCACCTGGTGGTGTGCAGCTTTCATGGAAATGTACACAAATAAAATGAATAAATAAAAGGGAATCTCACTTATTCTAATGTCTGTGTCACTGTGTGTATGTTTTACAGGCTATCAAAAAGCGATTTGCATCCGTCTTGGAAAGCAACGATGCAATGCTGGCAGCCGTCACACTTCCTACGTTTAAGTTACGGTGGGTGAGAGACCAGAGGAAGAAAGAGATGGTCAAGGGAATCCTGGCAGCAGAGTGTCACAAGTTTCTCCCTGGCCCTGAGCAGCAACCAGCCAAGAATCCTGTGTCTCCGACAACTCCACCAGACTCAGGCTCCTCCAAAGACAAAGAGCAGGACTTTTTTTGCTTTTAGGATGATGATGAAACCTTCAGCACTGTGGAAACTGAGGTATTGGCCTACTTGAAAACAGCCGAAACAGGCATGGAGATTCTCAAAAGAATTCCCACAATAAAGGCAATTTGTCTGAAGCTAAATGCAGCTACCCCATCCAGTGCACCAGTTGAGAGACTCTTCAGTCTGGGAAGTCTGGTACTGTCTCCAAAGAGGAACAGGCTGTCTGACCAAAGGTTTGAGAAGCTGCTTCTCATGAGGTACAACCACTGGTTTGAGAGCTAAACCTCCACTCAAACATTAATTTAGGTCTTTGCCAATAAGCACTTTTTGTTGTTTTGATTAACTAGGCCCACATGTGTTATCTGTGTGTGTGTGCCACAGTGACACAACAGCACTTTAATTTCTGTTATATATATTCCAAAACACTTATTGTATGTTTACTGGACTTCATACTTGAACTAAAGGAAAAACACTGACTTTTTTGTATACTTATTTTGTTGGACTACAACAGCAGTTGCCTCTATATGGTGCTGAAAGAAAAGCACAATATATTCAGCCATTAGTTTCAGAAAAGCCGGCATACAACTCTTATTTTATGGTATTGCTTGTAGATTTCATTTTTGAGGAGCTGATGTTTTTTGTTTTAATGCATTTATGGTTGTCTTGTCTGTACCAGCATTTGGTGTGAAAGTACATTCATTTTTTCCAACTTGATTCTGAATAATATATTCAGATTGTATTTGATCTTGGGAATGTTAGTGTGTGTATTGTTGAGTGTGTTCAGATCCACCATAACAGTTTTACAGCTATGTTGTGTTAAAGCTGGCAGACTAGACCTGTAGATTGCAGGCAACTAAAGTGTTGTCAGTTTGTTCTGGCCTGAAATAAATTGGCACTTTGAAACATATCTTTGTGTTTGTATAGACCACATTGCTTAGCAGAGTTCAGTGATGCAAATGCATGTCAAGTTGATCAACAGATTGTATTATTCTCCAATGCAATAACAGTACTGAATTGAAGGTTATAAGGGCATTAATGGGAGACTTTTTTTTCTTTTGGGAGCCCTTTTTTTAAGTAACTAAAACGTTACTTTCACAGTAACGCATTACTTTTTGGTGAAAGTAATCAGTAAAGTAACTGAGTTACTTTTGAAATGAAGTAAGTAGTAATGGTAACTAGTTACTGGTTTTCAGTAACTAGCACACCACTGCCTATAGGACATCTATAAACAGGGGTGCGCACAAATGGTACGCAGGTACGCATGCGCTGCAAAAATCTGAAATGCGTAACCTCACTTTTGTCACTGCGCGCCTTTGCGTATCTGATAGGTCATCAAAACAAAAACACATATTTCGTCCACACGTGTTTTTTGTGAACACTCAATGGAGTCAAACTAGACATGTCCAAAAAACCAAAATACATTAGGCAGCCACTTTAGCGTTTTGCTCCCTGCAAAAAATCTCCAGACTTTATTGGACTGATCGAACTGAGCCGAGCCGCACAGGCCATAACGGACCTGTGAAGCCTTTACAGGAGGCAGAGGCTTAGATTACCGGACGACAGAGTTGTTCACCGTGTGCACAGACGGGGTTGTTGTTAACGTCGGTATGTATGAACAACATAGGTCAACTGGCTGCGGAGGGAGACTCCCCCTGTGCACGTTCGGGGCCCGCGCATACACTGGAGAACTGTGCAAAATCAGCTGATCGCAAAGTTTACGCGCTGCCAAGCTGCTGCAGTTTGATTTACAACAAGGTGGAGCAAAACCGAACACACAGGTGTAAACTTACTCAGGGTGTTAATGGAAGAGTTTGAAATCAGACAGAGGTGGAAGAAGTACTCAGCTCTTGTGTAGGAATTCATAATGTTACTCAAGTAAAAGTAGAAAAGTATTATCATCAAAATATAGTTAAAGTACCAAAAGTAAAAGTAGTCATTGTGCAGATTGGTCCATTTCAGAATAATATATATGATATATTTTATAATTATTGATCATTAAAGGTGGGGTAGGTAAGTTTCAGAAACCGGCTCGAGATACACTTTTTGTTATATTCCATGGAATGCTCTTAACATCCCGATAGCAATGAATATCTGAAGTGCTTTGACAAAAAATCCATAAAAAAATGTCATCTGTGGAAGCCGTAATACTGTAAAAAGTACAACCAATCCGTTGGATGGCCTACCTGCCTGTCAGCCTTCCATCGGGGCACAAACTTATCTCGTGCCCTCATGGTCATGTGCGCGTTCGTGTGTGTTGGAGGATGGGCTCTATAAGGAAGTGGCAGATTTTCTCCGGTTGTGTATTTTCAAATTCTAGCGATCTCGAGCCGGTTTCTCAAACGTACCTAGCCCACCTTTAAGTGTTCTGAAAAAGCTGGTAAAGGTGCTGCTAGTTGTAATGACTTTGTATACTGCAGGGTAGCTTGTGAATGTATTCCAGGTGTAACTAAAGTCTGATAAAGACTTGCTTATATTTTACATCATTAATCCAAATTTGTAAAGTAACTAAAGGTATTAAATAAATATAGTGGAGTAAAAGTACACCATTTACCTCTGAACTGGAGTAGAAGTACAAAGTAGCATCAAATAGAAATACTCAAGTAAAGTACAAGAATCTCAAAATTGTACTTAAGTACAGTACTTGAATAAGTGTACTTAGTAACTTCCCACATCTGAAATCAGATATGACTTCAAGTCATGTGATCATTTCTTAGTATTTGATCCTTCAACTTGGCCTCAGGAAATGCAAGGACTTCACATTTTTGGCAACACGTTTTGAAGAAAGCAAATCGGAGGCTTAAACAGGGACAGGGAGGTGCATCTGCAGCATCTTCATCATCTACCATGCAAGAAGAGGAACTAGAGGACAGTGAAGGAGACACTGAGGAGGACAGTAAAGAAGACTGCACTTATTAACACCACACTTTGTGTGGGATGAGTACCTAACGCTGTCTCCTGGTACTCATCTGAGTAACACACTAAAAAGGTTATGTGCACCCCTGTCTATAAAGCAACCTACAGGATGGGAAATTGCTGACCTATTTTAAAAAGGGACCTATAATGCAAAATGCACTCTTCGTTTATACATGACTATTAGGGGTGTAACGGTTCACAACATTTTTTTTTCCAAAGCATTGCCAATATGTTGTCCCGGTTTTGGTCCAGCAAAGCAATATTAACAACATAACGATTCAGTCTAGCTGGACCTCTGTAGGATGGGTTATCATGCTGGTAGTCATGCGTTCTGGCTACTCATTTACATGTCTCAATCATTGAAAAATGTAAATGAGTTACATTTCCTCTTTTGCCTGTGTCTCTCAGGGCTGACCACCAGATTCAAAGATTATTATCAGCGTAAATGTAAAATATGTTCAGGCCTACACGTTCTTTTAATATACATCCTTGGTCATATATTATCCATCTCTCGCCAGGTCTGGGTTAGATGGATGGGCTGAACAAACCCAAGACTCTCACACAGGGCTGAGATATGGATTTACAACATAATTATTGGGATGACTATTGGTGTTTTCACAACATATTCAAACACTGAGATTTTTGGTGGATATGATGGGGAAATGGATAAAGGTCATTTACATATATTTACTGTAATGCAGCCTTTCAAATTAGGAAAACATATGTGCTTTTATGATATCCAAAATGTAAGTCAATATCTAGTCTCGTATCACTATATTTACATAATATCGATATTCAGCCCTACTTTGACCGAATGACGTCTTTTTGTGCCCTGTGTGAAAGCAAAAGTATTTTGGTTACATCATATAACAAACATACTTCCTTTAACCGAAACATGATCTTTTACAAAGTAGTTTTGTTGCAATTTTGTAGGAATTTGCGATGTACAGGGTTCAGAATCGGGCTATGTTCGGTTATTAATGTAATAAAGAAGCTTTAACATTGACCAAGAGGAAATTCATTTGGACCAGTGCCAGAAGAACAAATAAGTATTCAAGCAGCTAGACATGAGCTAAACGTTCCTCTTCCATAAACAACAGAGTGTATTCAAGAAATTAGGAGTCCTGATCTGACACAGGCCAGTTAAAGCTTCTCACCGAACACACTCCAACAGCCTCTTCTCTTTTATTTGCCTATTTTTCCCAGGGGCTGACTGGACACCGTGGGAGTGAAGGAACTCACTGTGGTAGCTCAGTGGCTCAGTGTTTGTCTCCAGGATGCCTGTTAGGTTTCCAGGGTAGTGGGAGTCTGAGCCAGGGTTGACCCTGACTTTCTCTTTGGCTAATTCCATGTGCAGCTGATAGGCTGTGGGACAGGGAGGCAGCAGATCCTCTAGTCTGAAAGGTTATGGGAAGGGGAGGTGGAGGAAACTCGGAAGAATGGAGTCAGACAAAATCACCAAAAAAAGGTTCTCCTCTGAATTTAGATGAAGTGTTTGAGTTTTTGTCATGACCTCAACGTGTGATCCTTTTAATTGTCCCTATAAATGTCCAGTTAATGCACACTGTCGCCATAAAGAAATAGTGATGGATTTCTTGGGAAAAAACTATTATTTTCTTCTTGCAGAGAGTTAAGCCAAGTCTCATGCCTAGTCTCCGATGCACTGTTTGGCTCCACTCGATACAATTGACATTTGGTGCCAGGCCTTTTTCTGTAGTACCTACTTAGCTTAGACAGGGTTCCAGGCTGATTGCCACCGCGACGTCAAATTAAACTGTTGTTACATCATCTTATATTTAACAATCTGTGAATCCTTTTGTTGTCATCAAAACAGAGAAACATCTGCACTTTGTCAATTGTACAACCTACTTTTAGCGAGATGCAATTATAAAAAATCTGCACCTGTACAATTGATAAAAATCTTCACAGAGTTAAACAAAATTGTGGTTGCTACCGGCAGCTGGGCTATCCAAGAATGCGACTTTTTGTCACACTAGTGTTCATTTTTTCTAAACAATTAGTTGTCTGCTGTGTTTTAAAACCACCTTATGGTACCAAAAAAGGGAGCCATCTTTAACTTTCGCAAATGAAACAGAAAAGAGCAGATTGAGAAAAATGAATAGAATAGAAAATGCTGCTTTAGCTTGGCAAAAAGACTGAAACCATTTTAATTGTACAAATTCGTATGTCTTATTTGATCTGTACACAGCAGTAGAGACCTAATAAGTCACTGCGCCCAGCTGCTAGCTCGTCAAGAAGTGGTACCACCACATATAACTCCATTTAAAACCTCAACTTCTCATCTTTCTATCTTTTCTTGTAAAATGTTAAAATTCATTTAACATCAGACATGACATTGGTGAGGTTCAGAGGTGATGGTGGGAGGTTTTTGACTGAATTAGGCTAGCTGCTAACAGTTGTAATGCTAAGCTAAGCTAACCACCTACTTGCGAGGCTACAGTACAAGAGTGATACCTATCTTGTGGTGTTATCATCTCTACTGACTCTCTGCAAGAAGTAGCATAATGTTTATTTCCAAAAATGTCAAACTATTTTATAAAGCAATACAAATGCAGGACAACTTGTTACCATGCTTAGCATCACTTGCACATTGGAGCAATGATGCCTAGAACATTTTGACGGAAGTCCTTACTTGAGCTCCACAAAGTTATTTGAACTTACAGAAGTAAAAGTAAAAGTATTGTTGGTATTCTGTTGCTGACATGCAGAATGAAGTCAGACCTGATGTTAAGAGAGTGGTAATAGATGAAGGGCTAACCCAGCAGGCTCTAACCAGGTCCACCAGGTCCATCTGGTTCCAACTTCTTGGTAGGAATAAAGAGTTTCACTTGGAAATGATCATTTGAATTTCACTGCCTGATTAGAATACAGGAAATAGAGTTAGACTAAGTGTTTGCTAAAGGTGGCTCTTGGGTTTGGGTGGTTGCCTGTCTTAAAAAGAGAATTGTGCAAAACACAAACAAGCTTTAATGTCTATAATGAGACAGATATGAGTTAGCAGCAGCAGTTAGCTGTCAACTCTCCATCTCTCTGTGGGAAAGGAAAGAGGTTTCTAGGAGATTCCGTGGGAGTGTTGTGCATTCCTGTTGGCTGACACACCAGCTTGCACAAGGTGCCGGCTGCTGCCACGTCCTTTAAGGGAAAAGGTCAGGCTGCTATCGCTCTCTGTCAGCGGGTGGGAAAACAGACACAGATATGGACCTAAGAAGAACATACAATAATGCACTGCAGTGAGAGACTTTATCCATATAAATGGGAGTGTGGACTGGTACTTGGAGAGGTTCCAGTTCACCTCCTTGGCCCTGCCGTGGTGCCCTTGAGCAAGGCACCAGACAACCCCCTTCCCCCATTGCTCCCCGGGCGCTGTACAATAGCTGCCCACTGCTCCTATAGTACTAGGATGGGTTAAATGCAGAGGGCATATTTCACTGTGTGTTATGTGTTCTCTGCATGTCTGACCATTAAAGAGGGTTGCATCCCTCCGATTCTATCTATCCATGTAGTAGCGGAAAACACACACATAGATCAATGAGGTGGTACAAACACGTGCATGGCACTGACCTGTGAATCATGTAACTGTTTCTACAGAGGGTTGTTTTGTATGTCTTTCAATGTCTGTCAGATTCTATAACAAAAACTACAACTGGAACATATTTGACCAACTTTTAATGTAATTGTGAAATAGAACACAGTGTAATAACGCCCCATGTTATTACACTGTGTTCTATTTAATTCCCTACAATAATTCCCTCTTTAAATAATGCTCCAGTTTGCCAAATAAGATATGACACCTCCTTTCACAACAACCACCATGTTTGCCAAAGGGTTGCAAGTAACAACAATGATAATTCAAAAGGCAGGGTGGATACAAAGAGACCAACAGTTGAGGAGTGTGAGTACGATGAGAAATGTGATTACCCAGCCTCCAATGTAATTAAAGGGTTCCACCTTTGCACTTTGTCTTACTTCTCACCCTTAACTGTGTGTCTTAACAAATATTTGTCATAACCTCCCGGCCCACATGCATTCCCATTAGCCCCTCCCTACCACACTGACTCACTGTCTTCCCGTAAAGACGCTGCCTCACACACTTCCTCATTCCTGAAAAACCAATAAAGAACACTGATGTGGCAACACTCTAGCTTCTGCTTGCTAGAATTGTCTTCGGTGTGTTTGTAGATTACATACTTGAAGTGATACACTGCATTTCTTAACCCTGTTGTTGTGGATTGTCAGTGGCAGGTGATTGCTAAATGAGCTAAACAACATGAGGAAGGCAAGTCTGACACAAATTGTTTGCTCTTGTGTTTATGAATTAAGAAGTGAGTTCACACATTTTCTTAATTTAATTTGAGCCTTTGCAAACCATTCACATGCACAAAAACCTGTATAACACACCACAGGAAAGTGTCAAACACCCAACATCATAATATCCTCTTTAAGAACAGGTAAAAAAGAGGTTTTGCCTTAATTGTTTTGTTTCCATATTAAGGCAAGTATTTTTTAAAGTGGTTACTATATAATTTCCGCAAATTACTTTTGTTAAGAGAATACGGTACATTAAAATGCACCTGGAAGAAAATATGTTTGCTTTTAGTGTAATTTAGGGTAATGTTGCATTTTAGCCCCTTGTGGATGAAAGTCAGACTACAACAACAAGAAGCCCTGGGGTTACGTACTGTAACCCAGCTTCTATGAGTATAGGCGCAGCTCTGTTGGAGAGGCTTCCCGGCTCCAACCGGGCTGATAGTAACTGCTGAGTAGAGAAAGCCTGACCATGAATTATCCCCTAACTGCACTGTCGGATCTTTCCATTGGGCTGTTTGTTAATCACTCATTAATAGCAGAGGAAACTGGGGATTATGCGGTCTGCAGTTTATAGTAATGAAGAACTCGAAAAAAAGGTACAAAAAACAGGAAGTGACTGGCTGTTTGTGATGCTTCCTCTGAGAAAACTCAGTTGCACAAAGCTGTGTGTGTGTGTGTGTGTGTGTGTGTGTGTGTGTGTGTGTGTGTGTGTGTGTGTGTGTGTGTCTGGAAGGTACATGTGAGTTCCGATGTGTTGAAAGTGTCTGTCACTGTCTTGGCTGGTACTGGCTCCATTCAAAGCGTTAGACAGGATATTATCATCCGTCAGTGATGACGGAGCAGAAGGTGAATATTTTCTTCAAACAAATGAAAAGGACTAGTGATTACATCAACAGTACAAATATGAATGTATGTATACGTTAAGGAACAGACAGAGATACAAGTTAAATACTCAGAAGTATAAAATAAACAGTATTATTAGTAGTGAATGTCTGCTGGTACAGGAACAAAACACCCATCTGGTGGAATACAAATGCAGATTACACTTCACGTGAATCAAACAATTGCGAAATAATTGGCAAATACTTGTTGCACATCGGGTTTAAATGTGGAACAAAAGTAAACCAATGACCAGCAGTTTATAATATGCTGCTTTATGCTCTTTAATATGTTTTAAAGGATTGTTTGTCCCTGCATCATGAACTGACATAAGGTTACCTTGCAGCCTTGGATCTGGACCTAAGGAAGGTCAAGGTTCAGGGCTGTGTGTTGGACATGTTTGTCTGTGTGCGAAAAATTATGATCCTTACAATTCGGTTCTATTGAAAACTGTTAAAAAAGTGTATTAAGAGTATTATTCAAATGCATTTTTTTAATCCATGAATGGATAGAAAATCTTTACACAGATAGCCTTAACACTCGAGTCCGATGCATTTTGTTATTGTATGTGTTGGGAAAAATGTGCAATAGGTGACGATAGGGTCTAAAGCTGGATAATAAATAAGCAATAATCTATCATTTAGCTCTACACATCACTCCTGTTTAATTGTTCATACATTTAACCTAAGTACCTACCATCCCCGATTCCAGTCTATGCTTCAATCAGCTGCCACAATCTATCTTTATATTAAAATCTCTGGTCTGTTGTAAAGTGCTTGTCAGACAAAGTAAATCAACTTTACAGAGGCCATAATGTCTGAGTGGTCAAACTACATTCTAAAAGCTTTGGACAGAAAGCATAAAATCAAACATGTTTGAAGTTGGTGCAACGAAATTGACACTATGTCAGATCGTATTTATTTTAAAGGTGAGACAATATTTTCATAAAAATAAGGACTTGGCGTGCAAAAGCTGTTTGGTGCTGAAAGTCTGATATCTGCATGATTATCTGTTCACAATAGCAATGCTACCATGTTAATGTTTAGCAGGTATTGTTAACTATGTTCACCATCTTAGTTTAGCACGCTAACATTGCTAATTAGCATGGAACACAAAGTGCAGCTAAGGCCAATGAGAATATCAGTTTTTAAGATATCTAGGAGCGCTAAGTCAGGGGATTATAAACGCTATTGCAATGCACCCTATCCTACTACTCAAATCTTGTACTTAAATAGAAGTACTAGAGTGTAGGAATACTGTGTTACAGGTCAATTCCTGTAATCAAAATGTTACTCAAGTAAAAGTTGAACGTAATTGCCATCAAAATATACTTAAAGTACAACAAGTAAAGTATTCATGATGCAGATTGGTCCATTTCAGAATAATATATATGTTTTATAATTATTGATGCATTAAAGCAGTGGTTCTCAACCTTTTTTCCCAAGAGCCCCCCCAAATGACTCCTGTTGGAAGTTTGGGCGCAACAGCGGTAATTACAGTTTAAAAGTCTCAAAAATGCTACAACGACTGTCACAGACTAGATGAAACACCACGCCGCTCCTCCGCTCCCTTCCGGTAACTGCTAGAATAGAAAGACAATGGTACTAGCGTACCATGCTGCGAATGGATCTGGCCCTTCCTACATCCTTACCTAAAGCCAGTTGAGTAGCACTTGAAATGTTTTAGCTCTATGAAACCTGATGTACTGATATGATTCTGTTTTCTTCAAGTTTGTATCTTGTTGGTCGAACGCACTTATTGTAAGTCACTTTGGATAAAAGCGTCAGCTAAATGCAATGTAATGTAATGTAGTCGGCCAGAACCAGCCATTTCCTCCTGCAGAACGGAGACAATCTCCTCCAAGTCCGCTCTCAAGTCACTTATGAAACTACGACTTTAATCTCGTAATTATTACTTTATTCTCGAAATCTCTCTGTTTTTATTTTGTGTTCGGAGGAAAAGAGAGATGGTTTCAAAAGGAAATTGGGAGTTGTGATCAGGATGTAAAAAGTGAAGGTACAATGAGAGCCATGGGGCACATGATTCAACCGCCTTTCTATTTCCAGCTAATCTTGGTAATAGGATGAATTAAATGGAAGGGAAACTATCTAGAGTCTTCTCTGTATCTTCTACGTAGAACCAGAGGATAAGTACACACATAGAGCAGTGTGTTTTACAAGGAGTTGTTTTTGATTAACTACATTACCACACAACAAACCCCCAAATCCTGCTGACGTCATCACTCCCCAACCTGTCTACAAGCGCACAGTGACTCTGACCCATTTCCATCCTGCCATGACCCACTTCCTGTCCTCCGGTTGGGCCAAACACACTTTAATCCACACACCCACACTTAAGAGAGAGAGGTCACAAGCTATAGTGTGCCAACTGCTTGCGTAACTGGCTTATTACACCACACGCATGTTTGGTCTGGAGCTGGATTTTGAGCCATTTGAGCTACGGGATGTGATTGTGAGGAGTAAATGTAACAAGCTGGTTCCACTAAATGTCTGCCCTATCATGACCATACAAATCTTATTAAATGTAAATCAGGAGGAGCATGATTCTATCCATCAGTTAGTTGTACTTGTTTGACACTGGCTAGATATTTATATTTCAAAACTTGCTATATGAAAACAAAAAGTCAAAATGTGTTGAAAGATACTCAATTGAACTCTCCGTAATAATCATGTGACACTGTACACGGAAAAAAGGATTAAGGTGATTGAACACATGTAAAGTAGACTAACTGCCAACATCCTTAACCTCAGATTCACCCTCTCCCCGGTACGGCTGCTTCAGGCAACAAAACACTGAGGTATTTTTCTGAAGCGGGAAGTGAACTGAGCCACTGGAGTATTTCCTGTGGGAGACTGAGCTGCTGACGCTGACAGTGACCCCGCCTCTGTTTCATGACCCTGGAATGTGTCACTCTTGTAAGTCAGCACCAAATAATTTGTTATCGTTAAGAAGGAACAAAAACAGGAGGTGAGCAAAACACTTAATTTTAAAGGGGCCCTAAAATGCTCTTTGGGGTTGTCCCTTCCCTGTAGTGTTATATAGGTTGTTCTGCATGTAAATAGTCTGAAAAGGCTTAAATCCCTGTGTTCTATCTCACACAGGCTCCGCACTCTACTGGAATCTATGGGTACTACTCTCATCGATGATACGCGAAGTTGTATAAACGTAGCCGGCCAATCAGGGCGAGCCTACCTGAATGTGTGCGCAAGCTCACAGTATAAGGCGGCTACGCCTCCTGACTGTCATCCTTTTCTCTTCAGCGAGCGAGACAACACCTGACCAGAAAAGCATTCGGAAAAAAGCAAGGGCGGGATCCACCACAGCCTGTTACAGGACGAAGTGGTTGGGATTCCTACAGTTACTGGAACTGGTGCAGCCGGGCGATTGGTTCACAAACCATCGACCTGAGGGACGCTTACTTTCATGTCGAAATTGCTAGAAAGCCAAAACACAGGAAGTATTTGCGTTTTGCCTTCCAGGGGATAGCCTACGGGTACAACTGACTACTCTTCGGCTACTCCCTGTCTGTCCCCACGCACGTTCAGCAAATGTGTGGCCACAGCGCTTCAGCCGCTTTGCGACCATGGCATGGGGTTTTTATTTTATCTCAACGATCTCATAGTCATGGCCAGGTCCAGGGAATGGGCAGATGTTCCACACAGCCCAATTGATCTTACACCTAACCAAGTTGGGGGTTTTCGGTCAATTGGAAGAAGAGCAGTCCCATACCTCACCAGCAGGTGGGGTATCTGGGGATTTTGCTCAATGCAGCCCCCATCAAAGCTTATGAAGCATTTTTTGCAGGGGTTCAGGAGACAGCGCCCAGTGGGGCATGTCTCCACCCCGCAATGGGAACTGCCATTGGTGCTCGAGGCTTTGGTCACTGCCTCTGAAGCTCTCCTCCCTGAAGGTGCTATCATTGAAAACAGCTTTTCTGCTTGCCTTGACTTCGGCCACGAGAGCATGCGAGCTGACCGCTCTGTCGGTGCACCCGAGTTGCCTTTTGATTCTCGGTGACCGTAGCGGGGCGACACTCAGACCGAACCCATCCTTTGTTCCCAAGAACCTAAGGAGTTTGTTCAAGTCGAGGGCTATACAGTTAGACGGCTTTAGTCTTCCACCCCATACTGGGGACAGGGAGGCAAAATTGCACCTCCTCTGCCCATTTCGTGCACTGGCATGTTATCTTCCATTAGGCGCACTGAACAGCTGTTTGTGTGCTTTGGGGATGGTGTGGCCGGTAAAGCTCTGTCCAAGAAACGCCTGACAGGATGGCTCTGCGAGTGCATTTCACATGCCTATGGGCAGGCGGGGAGAGCCTTCCCCACGTGCACACTGTGTCAACAGCCTTGTTCAACCATGTGAGTGTGGAGGACATATGCACGGCGGCGTCTTGGTCTACGCCAGGCCCCTTCATAAGGTTTTATCTCTTGGACATGTCTGGGTCTTTTTCATCGTCTGTGCTTCCCGGGGCAACACAGGACTGGTGAAAGGAGGGAGGCTGTGGGTCAGTAAGCTGTATCTGACCCACCTGGACATAATGCACTTATGTTTTCCCATGCTCCTTAGGGACCCGGGAAACATGCCCCATACAGGGCAGGAAGACAGGCGGGGAGAGCCTTCCCCACTAGGGTCCATGCACACTCTACACAAGGTAAGCTTGTGTGAGTGTGGAAGACATAGTACACTTACGTTCTCCCCATGCTCCTTAGGGACCTGGGTAATGCAGTGCGCAGTGTATAGTAACTTGCGCTGGCACCTGCAGGGTGGAGCTATGGGCTTATTCAGACCAATTAGGCTCTACCCAGCCAAGTAAGCTGCGGCCCCGACTTCTCCACGGTCACAACCGGATGGTAGGAAGTTGGGGTGCGGTGGCTGTTAACCAAAGGCCGGTCAGAGGGCGGAGCCTGTGTGAGATAGAACGGTGGGTTACGTATTGTAACCCAGTACTATAACGAGGGGCCATGTCTTTCCTATGCCGCTCGCTGAAGAGGGTGTAGGATGACAGACAGTATGAGAAACATAAAGAGCTTTTTGAACATTAAAGCATGGAGACATGTCGACTTTTTTTTCTTTGTTCCACTCATTGTTACAGATGCAGGTTCAAAGGTGAATTATTGCGTCATTGCGTCATTGTTTGCGTCATGACGTAACCGTTACGTGCCTTCTTATGACCCACACTGCGTTTTACGTCGCAAATTTTCTCCACAACACCGCTCACAACAACATCAATAAAGAACTGCGTCAGGTAGTTTTTAATCATACGAAGCCAGATTAAAATAAAGAACTACTTCTCCAACCTTATACCTTTCCCCAGAGTTCCGTGGTGCATTGTTTATTAATGCGGTTCAGCTGCATTATTGCCCGCTGCAGTGCTGCTCGTGCACCGGAGTTTAGTCTACTCTACTTTTAACTCGTGGCAGCGGCCGCTGTAAAGTATTCACTGTCCAACTGTCACACAAGCAGCTGATAAATATCCCCCATCCACATAAGTGAATGTGTTTCAGTATGAATTTACGCTGTTTGGCTGTTATGAAAGTTTCTCTGGCATTCTACATGTGATGTTAGCATAGCAACCAAAGCTAATCAGACTATCTTGACTACTTGTTGCTATCATTGTGGCATAAGCCGTTTTCGTTATGATTTTACTTGTGATGGCCACATGTAGCCCATGCAGTGCACAGACCTTTGGAGGGGCTATTGCTCTAAACTGGAAAAAGGGCCTCCCCCCCGATAAAAAATATAAGACCAAAACGATTATTACATTAACTAATTTGAACAGTAATTCACATCATCATCTCATAACAAAATAAGCTAAGGCGACTACTTTAAAAAAAATGAATACCAGGGACATCTTTTTGTTTTGCGGTCCATATCTCATTATATCTAATGTTAGTAACTATTAAAGAAAACATGGGGAAAATTCCGTTTTAATGTAGTTTGAGCTTTGTAACTGCTGTGCAGACATACTGATAAAATAGGGCTTCTATAATTACCTTAAATAAACTCACTAACGAAACCAGTTCAATTCACATTCTTATCATTCTTTATGAGTTCAGTAATGGTAAGGTATCTAATTACTTATTTATTTAGTATTCCATAACTTAATAACAGAGATGGTGAAATTAAAGTATAGAGACATGGCAGAAATCCTACAATGAAGCAGGACAGTGAAGTGTTCTCCTGAGAGAGGGCGATCAAGAAAAGAGAGCGAGCTGCCCTGTTGAGGGAGTTTACCATGGATGTTTAATAGGAGTTTACGAAGCAGATGAAAAGCCACAGAAAGACAGAAGCACAATAACAAGTATATCTAGGTGTTCTTTTGTAAATAACCGACGGTGTCAAGAGGAAGTAAAGTCCCTGCCATGAGAAAACTCAAAATCCGACACTAGAGGTGGTCTTAACGCACCTGCACCAATACAGTAGCCTATAATACATAATACGTAACATGTGCAATCACACACTTAGCGATATAGAACATAAATAATAAAAACGTAGGCCTACCTGGTTTGAAACACTTTTGTGGTCAAACTGTAGAATGAGTTCATACTGAAACCAACGATTTCTTCATTCAAAATGTCGCGGGCAATTACATGTAAGAAGAAGGAGGAGAAGACGAAGTAAAATAAGTAGTAGAAGAAGAATGAAGCTGGTGTGTTTTCCGCAGCGAGACACTACAATACTAATTGTGGGCTTATCATGTTGATTCGACCACAACAGAAAGACAAATAAAACCTCTCGCTTGGCAGGTCAGCCAAAAAGGGAAAACGGGCCGTTGCCCGGTCAACATTAACCCGTACCTGTGCACGTCCCTGAGCCCATGTATTGATTCCATCCAGGCCCGGACTGGCCATCGGGAGCACCGGGAGGTTTCCCGATGGCCTGGCCTGTTAAGTGGACTGCTGGCCTGAGGATTTTTTGTATGTATGTATTGTGAACGCAACGCTGCGCAAATGTGGGTCTGACTCTGCCTCACAGAGGGTGACTGGCTGTCTACATGATGTGGCCTGCCGACATAGTCACTTTCATACAGACCATACACGAATGCCCTCGATCGATTGGTCTCTGTGTGTCATTCAAGCTTGGGAGGGTGTGTGTGTGTATGTGTGGCGCAAGTGAGCAAGAGAGAGAAAGCGCGCGCACCGGTTACGTGTAGGCTATTGTTGTTGTTAGCATCTGGTGCTAGCTAGCTGCGCTAACGGATATAAGGAGCTGTTTCAACAAGGTGGAGGAGAGTCCTCTGCTGTCAGACTGAGAGACTGATAACTACAGCTCAGGTGAGGTAAAGGACTCTGCTGAGTGTTAGAATAGTTAACTTAGTTCTCAGTGGGTCTCACGGTTTGGTCACCATTCATGTAAACACATATTTCCATTTGAAGGGGGACTGATTAGTAAAATATGCATGAATAATAATAAAAAACGTAAAAAATATGTAAGATAAACCTTAAAAACTAAGCTAAAACTAGTCTTTGCTGCTGCCTCAAAGAGGAGAAGGGGGGAGAAGAGGGAGAGGAGGGAGACAGGAGAGGCTGGGTCAGGAGCACAGACACACTCACAACTATAAATGAACCAAAAACAAATAAATAAACAAGTTTCAATGTTTTTTCATATTGGATATGGTATGTTATTGGTTATGGCCATGTTATTATGATTTTATGATTATTTAAATGTATACAGTTCTGTTTCATGTGGGTGTAGTCTCTTTATTTCCCCCTCAAAGTGCACCAGATTGATGCATTTAAGTCCAACATTTAAAAAAAAAATCTTAACGGGGGAGCATACCCCCGGAACCCCCTATAGGATTTGAGGTCCACCTCCACTTAAAATATGTTCACATTAATAGGTTCCTAAATAGATTTTCACATTTGTTTAAATAGTAACCCATCTCCATATGTTTATTTTTTGGTAGTAGATTTAGAGGGCGATCACTACGGGCAGCAACGCTGTAAATATTGACAAATAAATCCAGCAAAATGGCACAAAAAACTGGTAGTGGCCTGACTGGGTGTATAATTCCCGGCCTGACTTATTCTCCCAGTCCGGCCCTGATTCCATCTGATAACTGCTATAACACAAAACAACAGGAAAACGTCTGCCTCTTCACAATGGTCAATAACAGTGAACGGATGGTCATTAAAGTAAGGTAAAATGAACAGAATCACACTAAGCCTGGTTTGTGTTGCCTGACTTGTAGTTAGTGTTGCCTGAGTGTTTTTTATAAGTGTGTGGTCGCGCTCTAGTCACTTTACTCAGCGCTACTGCTTGTTACAACTTGTATTTCGCCATGAACTGTTATTGCTCAGGTTAATCTCGATCCCCTCCAATGTAAGCGTGACATATTTGCTTTTTAGATCTTGCCGGGTTGCGGAATCCAGCATAGGTAAATGGTGTCTAGAGTGCGCCATCTAGTGGGATCAACTGAAATACTGGGTATTGCAGGAAAAAGGCAAAATGAATGCGGTCTTTACTATCATTTGGACAATTTTGTACCAATATTCAGCGGACCAGATTAAAAAGCCCAACGGGCCGTATATGGTATATTTAGATACAAATATGAACCTGAAAATGTGCTATCAAAATGTACAAAAGGTTATTGATAAACATGATATCCTGCCTCTTAGCCTATAAGGTACAATATGTTGCAGTCCTAGCCAATAGAAGCGCAAATGTTACGTATTGATGTCACTATGTTATGGAGCTAAACAAAGGAGGTGTTTCAGGCAGGGGGGGGGGGGGGGGGAGACATACTAGGGCCCCTTTATTGAAGTAGAAATTATCTTTAATTTTGTAAAGGGGATAATACTTCCCGTCACCGTTGTAGTCGATTTTAGGTGAATGTTAAAGAGGAACTTTGGCTCAGGGCCTGCTTTCTTTGCACACTGTGGCCTCATGTGAACTCTGCACATCTGCTGGTGTGTTCTTATTGTGTGAAAAAAAATGCTTTGGTTATACTTCCACCCAGTGGTAAGGCTTTGCAACTGCAAGCTGCTTCATTTTGATAAGAAAGTATTTAATTCCTGCTTTACCCTTTTTCCTTAAGGGACCCCGTGTTCTACTATAGTGCAAACTGAAAACCCCTGATGTGTAAAATAATTACTCATGTATTATTTTGGGTCTAGGAAAACATATTTATACATGGTAAAATGAAAAGCTAATCATCAATTTATATAGTAAGCTCCTTCCTTATCAATAATAATAATTTTATGATTTACAGATTGAGTACATTTACTTTGATACTTTAACCCTTTTGTGGTGTTCATATTTTTGTTATTCAGTGTTCGTGGGTCTGGTGGACCCGCTGATTTTTGGGCTTCAATTCAACACAATCAAACTATTTTATGTTAAAATTCTGAACAGATGTTTACTTCATCCAAATTACAAGCAATATAAACAACATATATGGTTAATATTTGCCCTTTTACATTTGGTGGATCACATTAATTAATTAAAGTGCTACTAGTTTTTTTGCCCGCTGACCGGCTGGTCCAGTGGCTCCTCTTTTTTTTGTAACTAGCTGATGCTCAATCTCATCCTCTTCTTCAAAGTCACTGTCAGACTCAGAATTCTCAGAAATGTGTTCCTCACATTCTGAAATCTTCCTCCTCCTCTACACAGTGGTGCCTCCAGACATTTTTCATAGGGGTGGCCAAATGGGGCCACTGAAAATCTTGGGGTGGCCCACCAAAACAAAAAATGTTATTGTTGTAAAAGTATAGACTAGATGAAAACAATGACAAAGAGAATCACCTACTGATATACTTTGGTTTCTCATTTTACATTTTCTGATCCTATTCATCTGAAGTGAATATAATAGGGATAGTTAACATTTTACTTCAAACAACATTTAAAAGAACCTTGTTTTGTGTTATGTATACATGTGTTTGTGTGATTTATTTTGTATATGCTAGTTGTTCTTTCCTTTTTTAAAAAGACAAATACAGCTTAATTGAAATAAGTTCCTTTATTGTAAGGCACAACATGTTCAGCATTCTCAACACATACAATACACAACAGCAACACAACATGTTCTTCAGTTATCTTATGTCTCTAGGTTATAAATTGTTTTAGACTGAACAAAGCGATTTGTGTCACACTGGGATCAAAGATGATTGACATAACTTTATTAAATCAAGTTTTAAAACATGACTATTTTATTTCAACAGGACCCAAAACTACAAGGGGTATAACATGGTAAATACATACTGTAATTGAACACAAAAACACTATCTATTATTGACCTTTATAGCAAATTCAAAACATTATAAATGATACAAAACACCACCTTTTAGTATTAGACAGAAAATAGGTGACGAGACATATTTCAAAAACAATTTTGATTAGGCCACTGTGGTGAGAGTAATACATATAGCTTGTATTCCATTTGTTTTGACAATGTATATTTATACTTTATAAACAAACTGGTTACCCTTTTTTTAAATTAGCATACAGAACATTATGAAAACAAACTGACTAATGGTCGGCTCATAACCTCAGAACACAGAAGAGGAACAACTGCATAGATTCTCGTTTCATTTTTGAAGGAGCTGCATACCTAAAGTGTGTAGAAGACTTAAATGATTAAAAAGGTCAAAATCACATTAATAAAACTGTACTTAAGTTTTAGTTTCCCTTTTACAAAACAGAGTTCCACATGTACTTTCTAGCATGTATGGTAAGGTGACCAGATTTTCTAAATGAAAACTGGGGACATTTTGAGTTTTGCGGTCAATATATCATTAACATATCCAATTGCCTTCACTGTTAAAGAAAAAAGGGGGACAATTCTGGTTTAATGTAATTCGAACATTTGAATTGTTGGATACAAACAGAAGGACGATAGCTCATATGAGACTTCAAAGATCTTTTATTTTGAAACTCTACATCAGATTGTCCAGATTCTTTCTGAGTGACTAGATGGGGTGTCCTGCTATCACCCTGGAGTGAAATAAGTATTTGATTGACTTCGAATGACTCTTTGATTGAGGACAATAGATCTAATTTGAGATTTTAAACAGCATACATTTTAAAATGTGCTTCAGAAAGTAATGTTATTTTACGAGTGTTGTGAGATGGTGTCAACATCAATTGAAATTAGTCACCCAGTGGAAATGTCAGATATGTCTTCATAACTGTATACTTACATTTTACATTCACTCAGTTATAATGTGGTAGTTATACATAGTTTGTTTTAAATTATTATTGATCACATTACATAGTACATATTTCTTAATTTAAGCTCCAGTATATATGAATATGCTTGGTATGTTTTTTAGGTATATTTGTTATTGACCGAGTAAACGCTTTTATTTTGAAGGCAGTTTTTACAGGCTTCTACCGTAATGCATAGGATATTCGCGCACTGCAATACAACGTGCGGGCTGGCTTGACTGTTTTCCGAAATGGGGGCTGGCTTGACCATAGTCTGTTTACCCAGTGTTTCCTGACATGAGTAGTATTACACATGCTGTTTCAATCACATTAGTATGCATAAAAACCTCTACAACTTATGCAAATGAGCTAAGTCCCGCCTCCCATTTGGTCGAGGTGTGATATCTCAAGTAGGTGTGATATCCAAAGTAGGTGTGAGATCCGTCGATAGGAGGGGGGTGATGTGTATTCACATGTGTGAAATGCCCCCACTGTAGCAGTGCCTTATGGTGCCTAATCAGAAAAATGCTGTTTCAATCACATTAGTATGCATAACAAAATGACAGGAGGGCCCGCCCCCCAATTATGCTGATGATGTCCCCCACCGTCCCTAACTAACTAAATAAAAAGCCAGTCATTTCCACTCATCAAGTCACTTTTCAGAAAAAAAGAAAAATGGCCAAGAGACGCATGGCTATGGGTTTAATCAGCGAGACGCCTGTGACAACTTACCGCCATCCGTCGGGAGCGTCAATCAAGAAACGGATGCAGTATCTGTGCCGGGTTCAGACGCCTCCAGCCGAAGAACTTCATGAAGAATGGACTCTTAAAAATGGCGATGTTTGGGGTTATGTATTCAACTATGTGGCAAATGAACTGCATTTCTACAATGTGAAGAATGGAGAAACGTATGGACCCCGCAGTGTTAAAGCGATGCTGACCTCACAGATTGGGCTGTGTTAACTCTGGTGTCTTCCAGAGATCTCCACGCAAACATTGTATCGGAAGAAGTAGTGCATCAAGAAACCATAGTGGAACCAACGGTGTACAAGATATTTGCAGTAAAAAGCAAAGGAACGCAGAAAAGCGAGATTAAAGAAGAGTTTTCACCGCTACCCCTCAATGTGGAGGAAGAAGAAGAAGGAGATATTCCCCCGCCGCCAGAAGTGAGAAGAGTCCTGACAAGCACCGTCTGGGAAACTAAAAGCGGACCATCGGGGCGATGGTATTACCGCGCAAGCCGTTTGATGACGCTGGGGAAGGACCCCTCTGATGATTTTGTTTTGGAGTATTTCAACTCTACATGTGGGGTTTTTCAAACATCCTTGCGGGTGCCTCTGACTGTCTGGCTGAAAATGATTGATGAAAAATCTACAAAGCTTAAAAGAACTTTTTAAACAGAGTCAGACATCGATGGACATTATACTGGTGAAAAAGACTCTCACTTTTGCAGATGACTCCTCCCCCCACTCAACATAACAAGTCCCACCCCCACACCAGATCATTTAAAAGTAAGGACCCCTCAAAGACATTCGTTAAACACTAACCATGGATGTAAGAAAAAACAACGTCGACAATCTAGACACTTTGTGTAAATCGCAGTTACTGGCAAGATACTTTTAGACACACTTTGAGGTATGCAAAACCTTACAACTAGAAAATGAAGTACATTGTCTGATTAGATTTTTTCTTAAAGACTGTTTCTCTAAAAGGCAAGTTTGTGATTTTAAAACTTTTTACGGACACTCTGCAGATGTGTGTGTAATTCTCTCACAAAGGAACTGTAAGATACACTTTTTATGTATGCAAAACCTTAAACATTTCTGAAAATAAAATACTTTATCTGAATACATTTTCTTTTAAAGGCACTTGAACTGGTGACCTTCCAGTTGCCAAGCCAAGTCCCTATCGACTTCGCCACCACCGCCAGTTTTTGTTAACATCAATGTTTTTTTCTCTTTTCTCGTGTTACTAAGATAATTTGATGTATGCAACACTTAACAACTGCTAGCATATGAAGTACTTTGTAAGGAATTCAGTTTCTTTTAAATGGCCTAGGCAGATTTGGGTTTTTTTCTCTTGCCAAGATACTTTTAGACACACTTTGAGGTATGCAAAACCTTAAAACTAGAAAATGAAGTACATTGTCTGATTAGATTTTTTCTTAAAGACTGACTCTTAACACACCATTGCCCCCGAGAGCCAGACATACCCCTGCAGCAGCTCAGGTGTGAAACCCCCATACAGAATGTTAGTCACTGTGTACAACTTTTATTTTCTTAAAGACTGTGACTCTAAAAGGCAAGTTTGTGATTTTAACACTTATTTTACTCACATTAGGCAGATTTTGGCTTTTTTTTCTCTTGCCAAGATACTTTTAGAGACACTTTGAGGTATGCAAAACCTTAAACATTTCTGGAAATAAAATACTTTATCTGAATACATTTTCTTTTAAACGCACTTTTGAAATTATTTATTTATTATTTCAGTGGAACAATTCAGTTTTTGTTAACATCAATGCTTTTTTCTCTTTTCTTGTGTTGCAAGATACTTGTTGTTGCGACCTGGCTCAAAAGGCAACAACAAAAAGGAGACACAACATGTCAACGGGTAGGTAAAGGTATTTATTTATTTGCACCACACTGTTCAAGTCAACTCATGGTTTATACTCATTAGAGCCGGGTGCCTGCAGGAAAAAGCAGAGAGAGAGAGCAGACAGGAGCAGAGAGGCTTTAAAATAGCTGTAGAGCACCAGACCCAGGTGCCCTGAGTTACTGCAATCAGTGCGATCAATGCAGCCAAGACAGGACAGCCACACCCTCTCCACTGATGAACCCACAGGGGCATCACACTTTTAGACACACTTTGGTGTATGCAACACTTAACAACTGGTAGAATATGAAGTACTTTGTAAGGAATTTGGTTTATTTTAATGGCCGGTTTTTTTTTTAAACACTTGTTCAGTTAAACAAGGTTTTTTTTCTTTTTCTGATAACCTTACATATTTTAGTTATTTTCTGCTACCAAGATACTTTAAGATACACTTTGATGTACTCAACACTTAACAAAGGGTATAATATGAAGTACTTTGTAAGGAATGGGGTTTTCTTTAAGGGGTGCAACACTTTAGAACTGGGTAAAATATTCATTAATTTGTAATTAATTGAGTTTCTTTCTTTTGATTTTCAACATACTATTTGTACACAATGACTTTTCCATATTTCTGACAAACTATACTTTTGACTTTTTCCGTAAAATCTTGACAAACTATTACTTATTCTTAAATTTGAACTATTGCTGCTTGGTTGGAAATGATAGATGAAAAAGCTACAACGCTTAAAGAACTTTTTTATAAACTCTCAATTCTACAGATGACTCCCCCCATTCAACGCAATAAGTCCCACCCTCCACTCAGCAAATCATCTAAAACTAAGGACCCCACTAAGATGACCGTTGAAAACTAGCCATGGATCTGAGAAAAACCAAGTCTCCCCCAGCGAGTTGCAGCCAGGAGCAGACTCCTGGACTACCATCATCACCACCATTTTGGACACCCGAATCTTGCAGTACTACTGCTGCTGATGTTACTCCTGGGGCCAAGACGTCTCTGTTTATGGACACAGTGAAATTGGAGTTGGTTCATATTCTGGAGACGGTGTTGTATCGGTACAGAGAAGACATATGTAACGGATGCTGAGTCACCCCGGCCAGAGGCAACACGATTGTATGAATGAAATGCCCGATTTTTTCTTCAGAAACAATTACAACGCGTTAATGAAAAGACTTTGGCTCGCCGACTTCATTACTGTGATTGACCAGAGTCTTATTGATAAAGGCATCTGCGAAGATGAACGGAGGATCCTTTTCTGCACAAGCTCAAAAACTGCAGACGCCTCAAGGAGAGACTTGAAAATATCCTTACCGAGTTGTATGGAGAAGAAGAAGACTAATAACCAGCCGGGGGATTATTTTTTTTTTTCGATACTTTGAATTTTAGTAAAAGTAAAATAAAAATGGGAAACTACTATGCAAAACGCTCTGTATTATATTGATCAGAATGTAGTCAATACCCTTTTAATAAGTGTGGTGATGAGGACGATTTAAAATAGAATGAGTAGTGACCCCCGTGTAAACAGAATGGCTGAAGTTTGTAAATTGGAAGACATTTTGGATATCGTTAGTTCTGGCAGTACTATTCCGGGTCATTGGGAAACGATTGTAAACGAAACATTCTGTAACATTACCGAATAAATGAAACAAACATCAAAAGTGTATCAGGTGCTCTCATTGTATGCTCTGTTTGTAGATGTATTGCATCTTTGTGTCAAAAACAGCATACACATGAATATTTTGACTGAAGTGAAAAAACTCCATCATGATATTTCCAGTAATCTGGGGAAATCTAAGCTGGAGACGGTCCTGGGGATGTTACAATCAGTATAACTATTGATTTTGGGTGTGAAAAAATAAAAAAATGTAAATAGGAAATAAAAATAATTAAAAAAAGTGTTGTCTTCATTATAGCAAGGGGAGCGTGTCTGATATGTATTACAGTCCTTCACATGCACTGTTGTCTTCCTTATAACAGAGGTGTACTGTATAATGAAGAGGGTAAACAAATTACTGCGTATGCAGTTAAAGATTTAAGACACAGTAATTTATCCACAGTAATTTATCCTATGCATTTTTACAGTTGAACTCCTACCCCCCGTATAAACCAAAATAACAATAGCCCTTACATAACTTTTTAAAAAGAGTGAAATATGGAACGAGGGACATTATACTGGTGAAACTATTTAAAAAGAGTCACACAGCGAGGGACATTATACTGATGAAAGAAACTCTCAATTCTACAGATGACTCTCCCCAGTCCCCACTCAACGCAATAAGTCCCACCCCACTCAGCAAATCATCTAAAACTAAGGACCCCACTAAGACGACTGTTGAAAACTAGCCATGGATCTGAGAAAAACCAAGTCTGATGTAGCCTACCCTTATTATCACCAGGATAACGGATATGGGCTTAATGACTGGATGTTACAAAGTAGGGGAGAGGATGTTCCCGAAGAAGAGCTCTCCTCTATATCATATCCATGTAAGGTCTTTAGGACAAAAGAGGACTATGATAACATGACATATGAAGAATATCTTTCTTTAAAAGAGGGTATTATAGATAACCTTTATAGAAACAATATATCTCATACCACTCGCCAAGATCGCAAACGACAATTGGCAGAAAAGAAAATAAATAGTAAAGAAAAACGAAGAAAAAGCAAACGCAGAATGCGAATGAAAAGAAAAGGGTTAAAAGGACGGAAAAAGACAAAAAGAAGGAAGGTGAAAAGAAAAAGGAACAAAGTGAAGACATTTCAACTAACTATAGAGGATGCTGATGGTGTTGTAGAGCCATTACCGGATCATAATAATCTTATAGATCATCTACCGCTAACCGACTTCTGCGAATGTGTTAAGCAAATACCAAAAACAATGGCAGAGCTGTGCTTCAATATAATGAGAGAAAAAGCACGATACTATGAAATTGCCCAAATTGGCGACAGTGCCAGAACATGTATTAAAAGACTGTTGGAGGATCTCTATTCTAGTATCGGTTGTCATTACATCGAAGGATATGCCAAAACGTGTGACGACATAGACAAAGCTTTTGAAGACAATTATATGGTACCTGTCCTTACAGCTAAACAAATCCTATGCCTCTAGAAATCTTGTTAAATGTTCCAAGATGTGTATTCAACAGTGAAATGTGTTATTTTAGTACAGTCTAGTCAAATGAGTTAATACTATTACTCTATATGAAAGCAAAAATAAAACACATTTTCATTTGTTATGGTTGTTTAATTGAAAAGACAACATTCAACACCTTTTCAGAAAAACATATTACATTTTACCAAGTTAATGTCATAGTGCATACAAGGTAATAGACTTAACAATTTGCACTGCTGCTTCTCTCCGCTTTTCATTTACAGTGATCGGTTTATCGTTCAATTCACATTGCCCAAGTAGATGTTTAGGGGTCTCTTGGAAGTAAACAAATGCATTTTTTCTATCAGATAAATGCATTAACATCACATGCAAATTCTCTATCATTTCACCCGCAACGATTATAATCTGCTTTGCTTCTTCTTCGGTTTCACCATTATTAGCTCTGAATGTAATCATTTCTGGGGCTTCTTGTGCTTCTTGTGGTCTGTTGAATACCTGACATATGATTTGTTTAGCTGCAAGGACAGGTACCATATAATTGTCTTCAAAAGCTTTGTCTATGTCGTCACACGTTTTGGCATATCCTTCGATGTAATGACAACCGATACTAGAATAGAGATCCTCCAACAGTCTTTTAATATATGTTCTGGCACTGTCGCCAATTTGGGCAATTCCATAGTATAGTGCTTTTTCTCTCATTATATTGAAGCACAGCTCTGCCATTGTTTTTGGTATTTGCTTAACACATTTGCAGCAGTCGGTTAGCGGTAGATGATCTATAAGATTATTATGATCCGGTAATGGCTCTACAACACCATCAGCATCCTCTATAGTTAGTTGAAACGTCTTCACTTTGTTCCTTTTTCTTTTCACCTTCCTTCTTTTTGTCTTTTTCTGTCCTTTTACCCCTTTTCTTTTCATTCGCATTCTGCATTTGCTTTTCCTTTTTCTTCTCCTTTTCATTTAGCTTTTTCTTCGTTTTTCTTTACTTTTCTGCCAATTGTCGTTTGCGATCTTGGCAAATGGTATGAGATATATTGTTTCTATAAAGGTTATCTATAATAGCCTCTTTTAAAGAAAGATATTCTTCATATATCATGTTATCATAGTCCTCTTTTGTCCTAAAGACCTTACATGGATATGATATAGAGGAGAGCTCTTCTTCGGGAACATCCTCTCCCCTACTTTGTAACATCCAGTCAGAGTCTAAGGGTATTTTCTCAAATTTTTGATGTTTTCTTAAATCCCCTTTTAAATGTATTTCTTCTAACATGTCACCCCATGTGTTAAATATAAAAATGTTCAGGACAATCTCTGGTATTGCTATATATGCAAATTACTTACCTTAGAGCACTGTTTGATGAGATAAGTAGCTAAAAAGCTTAAAATGTTACATCCGATTTTCGGAAAATCTTCAAAACTCTTGTACATCTGATTACAAAGTCTCATCTGTACAGGACGGTAACATAATAACAGGCACACATAAATACATCTATGACAAAGTCTCATCTGTACAGAACAGTATGATAAAATAATCGATGGCAAAAACATGTCACTGTAAATGTCTCCGTTGTGGGACGAATAAATGATTAATTTAATCATCTACATATGTAATCTAACTTTTACACACCAAAATAACATTAACAGAGAGTAAACGTTTGCTAATGGAGTCTATTTTGTCCCAAGAAAAAGTTCATGACTATCGATACAAAATATATATCAATAAACCTATTGTTCATTTTCGCGGTATTCCCCACACATTTCCAGTACACTATTACTGTAATATTTACACTTACCCATGTCCAAATAGATCCTTGTTGTTGTCTTTGTGTTCTTCTTCTTCAGAAGAGTCGAAGACTTCAGGTTCTGAGGCTCTATCTTCACTGCTGCTAGCGAAAAAAAATTCTAGCGAAGTCGGCAACTGTAATTTTTTTTAGCCATTTTCTCTGTCTCTCTCTCTCCACACAGACATAAACTGATGGGAGACACGTGGTTTATGTTTTTTTTACTTGGTGGGTAGGTCCTTAGTGATTTCTCGATGTCCATTGGTCATTTCAGACCATGATGGCTGCCGGCCGAGATTTCCTTGACGGACACACGAATCCACCAATCCCACACAGTGTAAAGTCAAGCTGCTTTGAGCGGCCATATTGGCTGCTGTGCCCTGGTTACAGTCTCACAGGAGATACCGCTGGAAAGCTACCCTTCCAGCGATTCCGCGGATATCTGAATAATGTTTCTACTCCTTATAATCGAAAATATATGATTAATTACGTAAAGTTATGCGCACCTGGACGCGCCGGCGCGTCCACCGACTCCAGAGGGTTAAAAGAAAAATGTATTCAGATAAAGTATTTTATTTTCAGAAATGTTTAAGGTTTTGCATACATAAAAAGTGTATCTTACAGTTCCTTTGTGAGAGAATTACACACAAATCTGCAGAGTGTCCGTAAAAAGTGTTAAAATCACAAACTTGCCTTTTAGAGAAACAGTCTTTAAAGGAATGGTATGCTCATGACACTCATTTTTTAAAAATGATCATCCGATAAAACAGACCAGTCTCTGCCAGTCTCTCTTTTTTTTTTTTTAATCCGATGACATTATCAGTGATTTTAAACTGATTATATACCGAAATAACATCAACACTGTGGGCGCCGCCATTTCCCGGACGTGACGTAATCCATGCGTTTGGTTTTCGAAGACACGTTGATCTCCATGTTATTTACTGTAGTTTCTCTATTCAAATATGCCTCACTGTATCGCGAAATATTGCCATAATTCGGATAGGAACCATCCACGGAATGCTCGGTTCCATCTGTTGCCAAAAGGTAAGCATAAGAAGTACATTCGGAGGCAGTGGCTAGCGAAATGTGGCTGGCCCGAACCGAGAGATTTACAGGCTCATGTATGCAGCGAACATTTCACATTTCCGGACGACTACTCTGAGAGTATGATCAAACATAACATGGGATTTAAAGAACAACCATTACTCAATGGAGATGCAGTACCATCGGTCTTTCTGGTGTCATCACCGACCAGGACACCAGTTAGGCCAGTAGAGAAATCGCCCTCTGCAAGTGTGAAGCGACGGAGGAGTAGAAGTAGTGCTCGGAGTAAGAATAAGGTATGTTATAGCGCATTTCCATTGCAGCGGCTAGCCCCGTTTTAACGTCCAGGCCAGGACAGTTTTTGGTGGCCTTTCCATATAGCGTAGTACCGGCTAGTGTGTATTTCCCCCCAGTTTTTCCGGCCCCATAAAATCGTGATTCTATGGCCAGGGACAACGAAGCTGAGTATGCTAAACTAGAGAGGGAATCGCTAGCAAGGGTGGTACTACATGCATACATATAGTATCTTATATCATCTTCCCATTATACACACATGCATTTCCAAACATTTGGACTACCTATGTTGCAAATGTATTATCTTTTCAATTTACACACGGCATCTATTGCACGTCTGTCCGTCCTGGGAGAGGGATCCCTCCTCTGTTGCTCTCCCTGAGGTTTCTCCCATGTTCCCTTTAAACTGTGGGTTTTCTTCGGAAGTTTTTCCTTGTACGATGTGAGGGTCTTAGGACAGAGGGTGTCGTATTGTCATACTGATATGTATGGCTGAATTCCTCCATCCAATCTCTTCACATTGGTCAAAACTTGTTCCTCTGCTGACTAGTCCAAACTGAAATACTCCACCATGTTTCCGTGTGTTGACAAAGTGAACGCATGGATGACGTCACGACCATCACGTGACTACTGAAAATGGCAAACATGGCGGCGGCCAGACGGAATATACAGGTCTTGATAAAAAAGAGCTATAAAATCATTATTTACCGGGGAATATCGCTGATTTCTTCAGGGTATGGTTTAAACATAACGTTTCACTAAATACTGAAGTTTTGATTAATTATCTAATGAGTGGACCATTCCTTTAAATAAAGCCCAACTTTGTTTTTTACATTGACATGGATGAAGATGAGACACTACATAAGATACAGTCAACATAACTTTTTTGTTCAAGGCAACCTTAGATTACTGTTAAAATGTTGCACGTTTACAATCAGGTATGTATCACTCCTAAAGTATTTTATCAAGGGCAATACTTTTACATTTTGGGAAATATTTTATTAAAAACAACGTTACTTCAATCTATATTTATATTTTAATTTAAAAGGGGACATATTAAGCTAAATGCACTTGTTGATTTCTTTTATACATAAATATGTGTCTCCGGTGTGTCAGGGAACTCACAAAGTGTCAGAAAACAAAATCCTCTCTCTTTTCCTCCGTACCCACATCTCTAAAAAAAAGGAAAATGAAGGGGGGTGCTAACAAGCAGATCCAGAATTTTCGCTCCCAACCTTTATACAGTCTATGGGCCATTGTAGGACCCTGCTCGGCTTAGTATGGTATAATTAGGCCAGGCTCACTTTATGCTGCGTTTCCATTGCAACTAACAATTACGTTTCTGTAGGGTTTATAGCAGACGGATGCAGTGGGAAAACATACATCAAGTGCCTCAAGTGTCAGATGTATCTCTGCATTTCAAAAAAGGATGGAGTACTACAAATGAGGGCTCAATATTTGTTGCATTGTGTTGTTGTGCTCTAATGTTGTCTAAATGTACTTGTGTGTTAATGTTGTTTGTTTACTATGCTTCACATAACTAACACCCAATGTCCTCTACAAAGGACACACAATAAAACAAAAATGAAAATGTATTTTTTTTGTTTTTGTTAGTCGTTATGTTTATACCACCCTAAAGACTTGTGTGATAAATATATATATACATACATATATACATGTACGGCTGTACCGACACCATTGTAAAAGTGATGTTCCGCTCAGAGCTAAAAAAAAAAACACTGTGTTAGACATGGGCCGAGCCTTTCTGGTGGTTGACTAATCAGAACAGAGTGGTCGAGCTGACCAATCGGAGCACACTGGACTCACAGGGAGGGGGAGGGGGAGGGGGGGGGGGGGTAGGTGCTCCAACAAGCCGTTTAGGACAGAGAGTGAATACACATAATGCTTTATGAGAAACCAATGTGAGTTTGGAAAATTGCACATTATAAATCTATTTTAGTATACCTCAACAATGAAATTATGATCAGTAGAAATGGCCATGTCATGGGACCTTTTAAGGTATTTGTGTTTACGTTACACCTTAAACTATTAACACTTCTTCTTCTACATGATAGACATTCTTTTTTTGTTTTGGTGGCACTTTAACAGGGCACAAATATATCCTTGCCTGCATAGTATTTTCATTACTTCAAGTGAAATTGACTTTGACCAGGGATGATGTAGCTTTAACCAAATGGTTATTAGCAAATTCATTTTGCAATTTTTTGTTCTCTCCTGATAAAAGTTAGATGATAAGGTTGTACGTTTTGTAATCTATGTTAGCATGTTGATTCTTCCATAGTGTGTAGCTGCTGGCTAATTTAGCTTAGCATTAAGACGTGGAAACAGTTAACCTGGCATTGTCATAAATAAACCAAAAGCAGCTCTAAATAAAATCCGACAAGATCTCATGGTTTAATACATCAAAACAAAAAATCATACAGTTCTCTGCCAGGAAACAGTTTGGCACATGACTCTGTAAAAAGTCACTTTGAATAGTACGGATTAAATCAAATGGATAAACCATTATAATTTGTCAGCTTGCGACTTGTTGCTAGGATGATTGTGTTACCTATCGAAAGAGCCTAGCTAGCGTTCGTTAGCCGGCTACTAGCAGCAGCATACCTTTGTAATGCAGTAGCATACATTTGTCATGTACCCATGACTGGTGTCAATTTTGTTACTTAGAGTGAATTAGTGTTAGTCTCAAAATGTCAGGAATTCATTAAAGCCATAGAGGTTTTATATTTTATACCACTATTGAAGAGCGAATACTGTAACTATGTATGCTAGAAGGTGCAATCACGGTAAGGATTCCGCATGAGGACCTTTCCCTCCTGTCAGGCAGTCTTTGTGTCGCTCCATATAGGCCTATGGGAAAACTCTAAGGTGAATCTGCTTTGTGCTGATTAGCATCAATACTCTGTTGGTATAATTATTTCTGTTTGTTACGCTATCTCAAAACTGAATTTGCACTACATTTGCAGAAAATGCAAAGCAAAATTAAGTAAACTATTTTGATATTAACCAACTTCTGTGTTATATTTAGGTGATTGTTTAGGTCCGTCCCATTTTTATGAACATATTAAATTCCAGTAACATCAAACTGAATAACCTTTAGCATTAATGCATAGTACATTCCACACAAACAAGTCTGTTTGATCCATCCACGAAGAAGAAAATGTCCCCAAATGGACAATTTTTCAGTCTTGCTGCTGCGATGTAAAGTTGCTTCATATTCCTCTGATGAAGTCAAAGAACATGAGATTAAGTTAATGCAAGAAAACTGAAAGACCAGAGGTGGGGGACTCAAGTCACATTACTTGACTGGTGTCAGACTCGAGTCGCATATCTTTAGGCTTGAGACTTTCTTGACTTAGTGATGGGAATTACGGCTCTTTTTAGTGAGCCGGATCATTTGGTTCTTTCGGCTCCCAAACGGCTCTTAATTTGACCACATATACCTTTTATAATTCAGTCAAATGTAGCCCTGTTTTGACTAATGATTTATATGTGTACACATATCACTTAAATTATTAAATACATCCTTTGTACTGAAGTACAAACAAATTATATTTGTAATATAAATGACTTGCTGTGGCCAATTGTTTTCATTGCATTTACAGACCCTTGTAACTCTCTGATACCACCCAAATAATGCACTGACATGCTTGTAGAACCACAACACACTCTCACTCCCTAAGCGTCCAGGAGCGATGCTTGGTCAGGGTCCCGTCGCGTCCATTTGTGACGCGCCGAGGCTCCTTCAGCTTCATAAACGGATGCAAAGAGCTTTCAACTGATTGCAATGTATTCCCATCGGCAGCGGTATTTGACGCTTAGGGAAGCATCGCATCCGTTTATGTTGGCAGCTCTTAAAGGCAATGTGAGCGTCAATTCCCATTGGATAACAGAGAATTATACACCCGGAAGTAAGTATTCTCCTTACTGTCGATTGATTTGACAGTGATATCTCCACTACTCATCATCATTCGTTGTATTGGTTTTGATGCAATATATCTTTGTGCACAGACACATTTAGGAAAAGAATGAGACAGCGTCATATGGGAGCACCTTAGACAGACCATGGATAAATGCTGTGACCCTGCTGAAGGGGAGCCAGGGCAGGAGGCTTAACATGTTGATGTAAAATATTTGTGTTGTTCTCCTGTTTTCACTTTAGAGCCCTTTTAGAACTTAAAGGGTTATAATTTCAGCGCCCCACTCTCCATTGCTGTTTATGTTGAAAATAAAACTAAACTTTTCATAACCACAACATTTTTACTGATTTAAATGCGGAAACTGGGATTATTCATCAGCATTTCGTATGACTTGACTTGTGACTTGCTTGACCTGAGCAATGACTTGACTTGCTTGACTCTCACCACAGTGAGTTGGGACTTGCTTGAGACTTGTAGGTCAAGACTTGAGACTTGCTCATGACTTGCACATGTAGGACTTACTCCCACCTCTGTGAAAGACAGATAGAGAGGAATAATAGCAAAATAAAGTTTGACATACTGACAGGTGGAGAATTTAAACTTGAAAGGCTTTTTCCCTTAAATACAATTATTAGATTGGTTGGATGTGGTTCCTCACCCACATGGATGGTAAAAGGTGGGTGTGTGCAGTCTCTCCATCCTATTAAAGGTCTGAACTTGTGACAAAGACAGATTCCTCAGTATGGATTGTCCCAGTGATAACCATTGAATAATGCTTTATTGTGCAATCCAAGCATTTCTGTGTAACGAAACAGGTGAAACAAGATGGTGGCTGACTAAGAGTTCATGAGTAAAAGGAAAAACCTTCAGAGTCCCAGGTTCTGAACCAGCGAGACGCTGTGAAAGCACAGGGCCAGGAAGCCGGTGCCCAGCAGGTCCCCCACGGCGGTCAGGTAGGGGATGGAGAAGTTGTCAGGGTCCATGCTCCGTCTCCACATCACACGGACGATGAGGTCGGCTAAGTAAAGCAGGATGGCCACCTAGAGGGGGAAGAAAACTGACCTGAATTGGCTGCATTAAGAGGAAAATACGACAACACTTGGAAACAATCAGGAACAATTGAATTAGGAAAATAATCCTGAAAATGATTTATTTTTATCAATGACTCCGTTACCTTGAATTCCCGAGGACATATTAGTTTTTCTTGGATTCTTCAACAGTGAACACATCCACAAGGGTCACACATTCGTAGTATAATAATAAGTCTCAATCATTAATTCGTAGAACTGCTTTGTAAAACATGCATTTTGGCTAAAACATTATTATTTAAAATACCTTCACATAAGCAGTCACACAGGCAAGCTACTTGTCCTTCAGTTTATCAAGAATATTCTTAGTTTAGTATTGAGGCATTCAAAAATTCAAGGTAACAAGGAGTGGATTATTGATATAAAAAAGGTAATTTTGCAGGTGTATAATTGATTTAAATCTACAATCGCCAGGGTTTTGGCTAACTTTAACTGACCAAACCAACCTACAGTAAATGGTGCCAACAATTAAACTATATTATAACCACATCTGTTTAATTATATCCAGTTCCATCAGAAAAATATAATTGGAACATGACGTTTCGACCAAGGTTAGTTCTGTTTATCTGGTTTGGCTATGGGGGTAACTGGAATAGTGCACCTCAGCAGCTCATAAAATATACATAAATGTGTCTTTCTGTCTACCGATGCAAATGTTTTGTTTATTATTTAATCCACTTGTGAATGTCTGAAGCTTTAATGTGTCATAAAAACAGCAGCTGATAACAAGTGACTAAATCAACTTCTTAACATCGTCACGCCTACACTAGTCCACCATTAGCTTAGTGGTGGTGATAGCGCATGCAACCATGAAGTAGTTTGTTTATAGCATTTAATTAGCTTTTACTTCTGCCGATTACATTTCCAAAAAATCACAAAGTTGCATTAATATGTTGGATTACCTTGCTGAACACAATGTGTTAAGTATCATGAAAGTGTGTTGGCCACAAAGCTTATTTTCTGCATCGTACCAAATTCCAATGGAAACATCCCATTGCGTATTGTGGCGGGAACCTTTGAGATGCTAACTTCGGGCTTGGCCAACAAAAATACGTCATCACTGCACTACTTTCTTGGGGATGTAGAAAAAATCTGCAACAGTTTACCTGCAGAAGAGCAGCAAACAGGTAGCAGATGGCGAAGGCCACGCTGATAGGCGCCTCCTCTCCCTGCAGCAGAGAGATGGCATAGAGGAAGACCAGGTGACCGGGGACAACCAGCATAAGAAGCACCCGCGCTGACCTGGAGTTCACCCCTGGGAGACACAGAGAACAGTGAACTTTCTGTTAGAACTTTTGATCACTTATGAATGGATTGTCCTTGTGGTTAACTCAGTTCAAATGTTCAATTGGAATACATCCTAGAACTCTTATTTGAAAATGTATCAGGAGGTTCTATTTTGGGTCAAATACATTGACATCACTTCTACTCCTGCAATAAGCACCTTTGTTGTAAAAAATAGATATTTGTCTTTCTGGCTACACAGCAAATACCAAAGAGTAGACATGTTTAGACTTTGGAGTAGAATGGACATAAAGTACACTTCTCAGAGTGCACCAGAACCTTTCTTTGGTGTTGTTTCTTTGTGTGGTGTTGGTGTTGACTTGTGTAGTGTTTATTCTGGGATGATGGACTCCCCCAGAGTATATCTTCGCATTGAGTCTGTCTGCATCGATCTTAGGTTTCGATTCGTCATCAGATAGGCCGCGCCTTCTCATTGGTTTAATGCAGCCTCGGCTTTTTGAAAATATTCTCCAGGAAAAGCGCGACCGTGACCGTTACAGATTGATGCAAGAGTTATACATCCATGGATCGAACACGGCAACATTTCTCCGCAGGACTGTAACGTTAGGTAAGTAGACACCAAGTGAATAATTCTGAATATTCATATTTGTCTTCTTGTTTTAATTTGTATAACTAAACAACTAAAAACGATAAAGTTAGCAAATAGAATATTTGTGACGTTATTGTAGTGGTAACGTTAGCCGTAGTCAATCAGATTAACGTTATTCTGACAACAAAATATGTATTTCTTTGCTATTTTAGCTGCTGCTCCTGTGTTAATTGTTAGGCTTCATTCACACTGACTCAGGGGGAAAACCGCTCCTCTTTCCAATCATTCGACAGGGGGTAACGTTACGGAACTGCCGCAGCGGCCTTGAATAAATGTTTTTTAATCCATAATCAACTCTAGTCTGCAGGCACCGTTTGAAATAATGAGACCGTTAACGTTAGCAGCTGTTAGCTTAGCTACCGCCAATTTACGTTACTCATGTAGAATGAATGGTTTCGAAGCTCTTGCCTCTCGGCTGATATAATGCTGTTAACAGTTAAAGGTAGGGTATGTAAGTTTGAGAAACCGGCTCAAGATCGCTAGAATTTGAAAATACACGACTGGAGAAAATCTGCCACTTCCTTAGAGCCCCTCCTCCAACACACACAAATGCGCACATGACAAGTTTGTGCACAGATGGAAGGCTGACAGGCAGGTAGGCCATCCAGTTATTTTAGCCGGGCCGGCTAAAATGATTGGTCATACTTTTTACAGTATTACGGCTTCCACAGATGACATTTTTTTATGGATTTTTTGTCAAAGCACTTCAGATGTTCATTGCTATCGGGATGTTAAGAGCATTCCATGCAATATAACAAAAAGTGTATCTCAAGCCGGTTTCTCAAACTTACATACCCCACCTTTAAGTCTAACTTCACACTACATTTGGTACTGTACATGTGCAATAGACAAATTCCAGTTGTGGAGGAAGTTTCATATGATTTAAGTTAAAGGTGGAGTATGTAAGTTTGAGAAACCGGCTCAAGATCGCTAGAATTTGAAAATACACGACCGGAGAAAATCTGCCACTTCCTTATAGAGCCCCTCCTCCAACACACACGAACGTACACATGACCAATGATGGCACGAGATAAGTTTGTGCGAGATGGAAGGCTGACAGGCAGGTAGGCCATCCAGTTATTTTAGCCGGGACGGCTAAAATGATTGGTCGTGGTTTTTACAGTACTGCTGCTTCCACAGATGATATTTTTCATGTCAAAGTACTTAAGATATTCATTGCTATCGGGATGTTAAGAGCATTCCATGGAATATAACAAAAAGTGTATCTCGAGCCGGTTTCTCAAACTTACATACCCTACCTTTAAGTAAAAGTACAAATACCACCCTGTGAATATACTAAAAGTAAAAAGGCCTGCACTTAAAACCTGACTTAAGTAAAAGTATGCGAGTATAATCAGCTAAATGTACTTTAAGTATAAGTAAAAGCACTCATTGTGCAGTGAAATTGTCCCTGTCAGTGTTTTACTATTTTGGGATGCTTTTAGGTTTTATATTACTGCTGCATTAATGTGTATGTTGCATTTGACTTCTGTTCATGGTAATGGCCGAGCTGATCTGATTTGCTATCAAAGGTTTTTGTCAGTGCCTGAGCCATCCATCAAAATATGATGTACAGTAAAGTTATATTTGTGTTTATTGTTATCTTAGTCATCTCCAGCCTTCAGGAGTACTCTGGTCCAGTGGAGGCAACCCTACATCCTAGCAGTTGGGACCACAAGAAACAGCTCCATGAGTACTACATTGCGTTGGATGGTGAGCTCCTTCCCTGCATGGCCAAGTCTTCCCTGTCAGTTTTGATGAACTTTTTAAAGCACATTATATGTTTGGGATCTCCTATGACCAGGCCTTAAACGGCATGTACACATGTTTGCAGATCACCGTCTACAACATTGATGTAAACTGGTTGCCATGTAGGCAAGGCAAGGCAAGTTTATTTATATAGCACCTTTCAACACAAGGCAAGGTGCTTTACAAAAATGAAAGACATTCAGACACTTTTAGATGTTGGTCATCCTGCTCGGTGATTGTTAGTCTTTCAAAACACTATTTTTGTCAGTTTACTTTGCACAATAGCACTCGTGTATGGTATTCCACGTTGCCCATTTGTTGTAACAGGATTTTGGAATGATGATCTCTAAAGTGTTTCCTCAGGCTAAAGAGGCCTTAATGAGCAAATGTACACACATGTATACCTATGACAAATGTATTTTGTGGGTTGTTTGATGTTGCAAGATGTTATATTTAAAAACACATCAAAATCACATTTTTTTAAATAAACGCATGTTTTCAAGAATCTGATGTGTACTTTATTTCTTGAAGTGTTAATGATTCACCCCAAAATTGTTTGTTTGGTGTACATCAGATAAACAGCACTGAAACAGTGTGAAAATGACCATGGAGTACATTTTCTCTCTCAAAGTGTTGAATAATCAGCTCTGCACAGTGACAGTATAAGACTGAATAAGAGTACATTTTAACTCTCTGAGGGTTCTAGGTTTACACTGCACGTGTTGGAAAGCATTCAAACAGTGTGGAAAAAGTACCAGTTATAGTGTATATTTTGACACAAAGTGTTCAAATCTAACTCTTTATTTAGAGTTTATATTTTACTCTTTTGACAGTGTTCAGAGAACACCAAACTCTTGGACCTATACACCCCGAAACTGGTGTTAAATGTACTCTTATAGAGTACAATATACGCTGTGGTTTTTGCTGTGTAGCTGACAAATTCAAGTCTATAGAACGTAACAAAATCTTACTGCTTTTAACACCTTACATTTAGGAATTCTAGGAAGTTGCTGTTATTTTTAGGCACTCTGGTTGAGCACGTCGGTTGAATCGCAAAATATGTAATGTAATAAAATCCGCACACCTCAGTCATTTTCGACAGCAACCTCTCCTTTGGAAACAATATCAAGCACAACACCAAAACTGCCTTCTTCCACCTTAGAAATCTATCCCATCTCCGCCCATCACTCTCCTTCTCTACTGGCGAAACCCTCATCCATGCCTTCATCACCTGGAAAAATAAAGGTTTGAAATGAAATGAAATCTCATCCAGACTAGACTAACAGCGTGCTCTATGGTACACCATCCAAACTCCTCAATAAACTCCAGAACTCTGCCGCCCGACTCCTCACCCACATCCTCTCCCATGACCACATCACCCCTGTCCTGCAGAACCTCTACTGCTTCCCCGTCCTGCAACATCCATTTCAAGATCTTTCTCCTTACCTACAAAGCCCTCCATCACCAGGCCCCCTCCTACCTCACAGACATACGATACGATACAATGAATATACTCTATTGTCCCCATAAGGACATTTGTTCTGGACTCCAACACCACACTCCTTTCCGCAGCCGCCTCTCCTCAGACGCCATCCTCCTGTCTTTTCCTCATAGGACCAAGTACCGAACCTGGGGGGGACAGAGCTTTCTCCATCGCTGCCCCCCCTCCCTCTGGAACTCACTCCCAAAACACATCCGGGACTGCCTCAATCTCAAATGTTCAAATCACAAACCAAAACTAACCTTTTCAGAACTGATTTTAACCGTAATTAATGTTGTGTTTAATTAAGTGTTTTGTAAATATATTTTTATGATTTATTTTTTGTTATTCAAATGTTTTATTAGGAATACAGGTCATTATACAGTGTGACGAAGATAACTTTGTCACTGTGGACTGACGGCTTCAGGCCTTGTATATTGCACATGTGTTTTATTTTGAAAAGTGTTCCCCCTCCCGTTTTTTCTGTTGCTCCTGATTATGTTCACCTGGTGCCCTGTGTTGTCTCTCCCCCTCACCTGTGTCTTGTTGGGTTAATTAGTGTGGGTATTTAGGCTCTGTGTTTCCTGTTTTGTTGGGTGTGTGAGATCCTTGTAGCTGGTGACTGTGCTCACGGGAATCAAGTGGCCCGTGGTGGTGGTGGTGTTATGGTATGGGCAGGCGTATGTTATGGACGACGAACACAGGCCACTCGATTTACAACATATGCCACACCTGTGAGGTGGGATGGATTATCTCGGCAAAGGAGAAGTGTTCACTATCATAGATTTTTTCAGATTTGTGAACAATATTTGAGAGAAATAGTTATTTTGTGTAAATAGAAAATGTTTTAGATCTTTGAGTTCATCTCATGAAAAATGGGAGAAAAAACAAAAGTGTTGCGTTTATATTTTTGTTCAGTGTATATAAGATATATATACAAATACACAATATTGGACACAGACTATAAAGGGAACAGTTTCATTCACTAATGAACACATTTTCCACAGTGTTATTGTGTGCATAGGCCTGTCGCGATCAGCAATTAATTGACTTATCGTACGATAAATTAAAAATGAACTCCATTGTCTTACTTTTAAACTTCAGGTCACTAATCTGCTTAAAAAGCTGAGGGTTAGGCTCGGTTTCTTCTACAGGAACAAGTCCTGTTTCTCATTTGAAGCCAGGAAAAGGCTAGTCACTGTGACCTTTTTACCTGTGCTGGACTATGGTGATTTGATATATATGAATGCACCTGCCCATTGCCTGGAAAAGTTAGATGCCTGCGTATCACAGTGCTCTGAGATTTGTTACGAACTGTAAAGCACTTACTCATCACTGTACCCTGTATGCCAAGACAGGTCTGCCTTCACTAACTGTACGGAGGCTCAGTCATTTGTACATGTTCATTTATAAAGCCATGTTGGGTAAACTACCTTTTTATATCTGCTCTCTGGACGAATTGAAAGTACGTATTGCCTGAGATCTCATGATGTTGTTTTATTAAATGTGCCAAGTGCTAGGACTGTCTTAGGGAAGAAAGCGTTTAGTTGTGCAGCTCCACTAAAGTGGAACAGTCTGCAAACCTGTTTAAACCTGAGCACTTTGGTTCCCCTGCATCATTTAAAACTCGGCTGGGTGACATGCTGTTTGATACTCATGGTACCTGTCACTGTAAATAGAGTTTTGTAAACTGTACCCTGTACATTATGTTGTATGTCATCCTTATTGTTGTTCTGTTGTTTTTATGTTACATGTGTAACTAATGTCTTGCAGGTCACCCTTGAAAAAGAGATCTTTTGATCTCAAGGGGCTTCACCTGGTTAAATAAAGGCTACAAACAAACAATAACTTTTCTGACCTCGATACATTTCCATTTACATGAGGATGTGACTAGCAGTTTGACAGGATGTACTTGAATTATTATTATATATTATCATTATGTCAGTGGTCTAAAATGGTCAAACAACGGTGCCGACAATATTATCGTTTATCGCAATAATTTCCGGGAAAATGTATCCAACAAAATTAATTATCGTGAGAGGCCTATACATGAAACACACACACACAAACAAATCTACAGACTTACTCCAAACTGCCAAATATATTAATGAACACACTCTCACTCTCATATAGTCTTTGACTCTATTTTGGCCTAGTAGAACAATAAGCAGCAGTCTTTTACTTTTTAGCATTTCTACTGGATCTTAGATCTGCACATGTGCAATACAGGTTGGGGATTGACCAACCGGCTCCCGCTGATCTGCTGTCTGTTAACGTTGTTAAGAGTGGTGAGGGCGGGGAGGGAGCGGATCGACAGCTTGAGCAGCTGTCAACTCAACATTGTAAATAACCAACCAAAAAGGTTCATCTTGTTTTTGGAGTGAGAATAGTTTGGGCAGCGTGAGATTGAGAGTGAAAGCGTGTGTCACACGCCAGATGCGTGAGAGTTGGCAACCCTGTATTAACCAGTTTAGCCCTGAGCCTGTTTTTCAGGTCTCAGGCTCGAAAATGATATTCCCAGAACAAATGACCATATCTTCCCTTCTAAAAGGGTTACATTAATAATCATTTCCCTCAAAGTAATGATAAACCTGTGAGTTGGATGTAGAAGAGTCAAAACAATATAGATTTTTTTTATTTTAAAGAAAATTCAGATTTAACATAGTAAAAAACTGTAAATTATAGTGTCCGTCCAAATATTCTTTTTTATTTATAGTGAAAACTACCCTTGGATGATGGTAAGGTAGACTAAAAGCTTTAGGAATCCAAAGTACACCATATAATAAGTACCCTGTATCAAGATTGATGCAAAACAAGTGACATTTGACCTTTGTAGACAGATTTAGCCAAAAAAACTCCACCTCTGAGGTGATTTGGGTGGAAATGGGGGTTTTACCGTTTCTCTGGAACCCATTGGTCGATGTTGGTGATTGACATCTCTTTCTGACCATTAGAGCCAATATAATCGAAGGGGAATCTCCCTACTCACACACTCAGGCCCAATCCCAAACCACTCCCTCGACCCTACCCCCGTCTGTAGCCACACTCGCAGCTCAACGAGGCTCCCTCCTGTCAGATGGAGGGAGTAAACACAGCAGCAAGCTTTGGGACGGCCTCCCCTCTCTCCGGCAGAAACAGGAAATGCCGTAACTGTATGTAACAACGGTTTCAAATCAGCAACTCTTAGACAAAAAGTTTAAATGAATAACTCAAAAAAAACTCCAAACATCTTTCATTGTGTTTCAAAGCTCTTTTAGTTTTAAACCTGATGTTTATAAGCTTCTTAGTTTTTGCAACGGTCTGTAAATATACACAACTTTATAATAAAATGCACACATTTACCTTTTTCTAGACTAAACACAGGTATGATCCTAAGTTAAAAACATATGAGGTTATCATGAGGTTGTTAACAGACACACACAGCGTGACTCTGGTCAGGTAGAGACCGGTCTCAAGTCAGCACCGCTGCAGACTCGCTGTTTGAGGGCTTGATAGCCCACTCCCCCTCCACACTCGTTGCTTTGGAACAGCCCTCAATATGGCGGACCCTCCGCGTGAACGCGCAAACGGGGGGGTAGGGGGCGGTTTGGGAATGGGCCATAGTAAAACAAAAAGGTGTGGGCTTTGCGCACACAGTTTTTTATGAGTGAAGCTGTCTCTAGCTCTGACATCTGGAAACCGAAAAGCAGGTTTATTGCTCATGGATTATCAGAAATCATTTCAAAGGGACACAGACACATTGGATTAACCTATGGATTAACTTCAGCAGCGTTTTTATCGTTTTAATGCCATTGAAGACCACGTTTGACCAGACAAAGACACAGGTGAGCCATGTTAGCATTTTTAGCTACCTAGCGCCACATGTTTTGATGTCTGTTTTTGTTTATAAAGTCGCGATTTCGTATAATTGAGTGATAATGAGCGTACCCTTCGAGTCTGTCACTTCACGATGTGAAACGATGTGCAGCAAAGATAAATAATAAGGTTTTGTGAGTGAATTTCGGTGCAGTCATCTGTTAGCATTTTTCGCTCATTGCTAATTCAGAGGCTCAGCGTTAGCATTGTGGGTTTTATTTAAAAAAAATAAAATCAGTTAGATGAGTTTCTTCCCGTTAAATGGATATAAAATATTCATAGTTTATTAAATGAACATGCCCTCAGACACTGTTTCCTGCAAGATGTTGCGGCAGTGCCCCGGTACCGGGGTCTCTTGGGCTTAACAGGTTAACAAGAACATACATCAAAACATGTGGCGCTAGGTAGCTAAAAACGGGAAAATGGCTCACCTTTGTCATTGTCTGGTCAAAAGTGGTCTTCAATGGCATTACAACGATAAAAACACTGCTGAAGTTAATCAATGTTTATTTTATTTTATTAAATTAATTAATTAATTTATTAATCCATAGGTTAATCCAATGTGTCTGTGTCCCTTTGAAATTAATTCTGATAATCCATAAGCAATAAACCTGCTTTTCCATTTCCAGATGTCATAGCGCTCTCATGCAAAACTGCGTGGGCATAGCTCTCATTTATCAATGTTAAGGTGTGTGTGTGTATGTGGAAATTCCCCTTTGATTCTATTGGCTTTAACGGTCAAAACGAGATGTCAATCACCAAAATCGACCAATGGGTTCCAGAGAAACGGTAAAAACGGCCATTTCCACCCAAATCACCTCAGAGGTGGAGTTTTTTTGGCTAAATCTCTCTAAAAAGGTCAAATGTCACTTGTTTTGCATCAATCTTGATACAGGGTACTTATTATATGTTGTACTTTGGATTCCTAAAGCTTGTAGTCTACCTTACCATCATCCAAGGGTAGTTTTCACTATAAGTAAAAAAGAGTTTTTGTTCAATCTGAATTTTCTTTAAAATAAAAAACATCTATATTGATTCTGACTTTTCTACATCCAACTCACAGGTTTATAATTACTTTGAGAAAAAAGATTATTAATTTTCCCCTTTTTTAGAAGTGTAGTTATGGTAATTTATTCTGGAAATGTCATTTTCGAGCCTGAGACCTGAAAAACAGGCTCAGTATTCTGGAGCATTTGAAACAGTCTGTCTCTCAGGGACGCGGGAAGCGGGGGTGCTGAGGGGGCTGCAGCACCCCCACTTGTTGGCGGAGAGTTGTAACTGCAACGCCAAAAAGTTCACTAAATAAATCAATACAAAAGTTTTATTTTGAGTTACTATTTTTGAGTTAGCATTTTAGTGTAAGCAGTTAATAAAAAGCTTCACTAAATAATAAGAGAAAGTGTTAATGTGGTGTGCTTCTTCTGTTGCTCTGCTATAGAAAATCAGCTTGTCAGTGCAGACAAGAACAGGGATGGGAGTTTTGTGAAAGGAGGATTTAAGAACTGGCGAAAGGCAGGGCAAACATTTAGGGAGCATGAGAAGTCCCATCAACACACAGTCCGTCAACAAACTGGCAGCATTAAAACAAACACCAATGAATGCACTGCTCTCACAAGCTGTTGATAAAGACCAAATTACTGCATTTAATATGACGTTATTATACAGGACCAAAGCCCCGAATGTTTTTTTTGTAGCCCCGGACAATTCTCCCTCAATAATATAATATATTAACTGTGCTTTACCTGAACCTCATCATGAGAGGATGGCAGAATTGTAATTTCCCGTGCTCAGTGAATGCAACAGAGGCAAGACACCAGACCAACCAGAGAGTTGCATGGAAATACATCGTATTGGCTGACAGATACCTATCCTTTGACAATGTTTAAACTGTCACCCGGACTCAGAGTTTTTGAAGATGGACATAAGAAATTTTTTTCTTAAAAAAGACGACAATTCTCAAGTGGTGGCTCACACAACAACCCCAGATCCACCACTTGAGCCAGATAAACAAGGTATGTAAATGTCAGTAAACTTCCAAGTTATGCGAACATGTAAGCAAAGCATAAATGAAAGCTACGTTGACGTTACTTTGAATCGCGGGGGTAAGCTAAACCGTTAGCAAGTAGCTATAGATAGCCAGAGATATTAAATAAACACTTTGTCATATCATCTAAATGTAATGTTTTTTAGCGTTACCTGGTGATTTCAAAGAAAGCTCTCTGGAAAATGTTGACTGTTCCACATGAAGCTAGAAGCTACCTTACCACCGTTGATCCTGAGTCCTGTCACTTAAAGTGTTTCATAGTTAGCTTAGCTAAGCATCAACCTAGCACTGAAATATATGGATGTTATGTGACAGTATTTCTGATAAAAAGTCAGCTGAAATGGTGGCATAGTTGCCACTGCTTTATGTGTCGACAGCATGTTTGAACGTATTTGCAGCAGTAAATGTGGCTGTTTGGCCGCTGACGTTGCCATAACAACACCTGAATTTAAATGTGCAACCTCTTTTTGAGACAGATTTTTGCATGAAATTATAATTCTTCTAAATTATATTCCTATTGACAGCTAGTTTCAATGTGAACATTATGAGATGGACAGCCAGAGAGAATAAATGAAAAACAGTTATCCATAGATCTCATTCATGCTTCAATATTTAAAACATAATCCCCACCGCACCCCGCACCCCCAACTCTGACTGACTTCCCGCATCCCTGCTGTCCCTGATAACATTTCAACATATATTAATGAACATAAAGTCACATGTCCAAGGGAGGCAGCAGTACTGGCTGATGAGTATATGTGTTGACGCACAGGCGCATCTTTGGTGAGCGTTATGAAAGGAATGAATCTCAGAAAGCAGATTCTTTGTCCCCAAGGTTTGCACAGCATCCTAATGGCACAAGCAATGCACATGTGTATCATTATTGCCATCAACAGGGTCATTGGAAAAAAGAATGTCCTTTGCTAGAGGGGAAAATCAACACTTTTCATGTGAAGTCAGTTGGTTTGGCTACAACTATTCATAATCCCAAAGTTGGTGAAACAGAAGTCTTGGCTCCATTGCAAGTGCAGGTTAAGCCAATTGATATCTCAGAGGTTGAGTCGGGTTATGCTCCGTTTATGTCTGAAGGTTTTGTAACTCTAGTTGGGAGTGACAAGAAAGTTCAAGTCAGGATTTTGAGGGACTCGGGAGCTCTGAATACTTTTGTGAAGGAGGGCATCTTGCCTTTTTCTCCAGATTCAGACATGGGGTGCTGTGTTCCAGTTAGAGGGATTGGTCTGCAAACCATTGTTGTGCCTGAGCATAAACTGTTTCTGTCCTGTGATTTGGACCAGAGAGAAGTGGAGGTTGGTGTTCGTCCAGAGTTGCCTGTGACTGGAGTGGACATCATTTTGGGAAATGACCTGGCAGGTGGTCATGTTTGGCCAGATCAGGCAAAGCCAATCAGTGGTAACAAAATAAACATTGCAAGAAAGAGTTTATGTTAGAGGCGAGGACTGGCTTTGTTCTGATAAGTGTGGAATGATGAACTTTGCTAGAAGAACAAGTTGTTACAGATGTGGCAGGAAGAAAAGTATGAAAGCTAGAGAAACAGTTAGTTGGAAAACTCTGTCTGGGAGGAGCAGGGGTCTCTTCAGTGTAAATTATTGGAAGTGCAACACATGTGGCAATGTCAATTGGGCTAGAAGGTCAGAGTGCAACATTTGTAACACGGAAGTATGCCAAAGAGAGCTACATTAACATCTTTGGCTAAGGTGGGGCAGGCAAGGGGCGCTTCGTCCCATTCTTCTTGAAGTCTTGGCCATAGCGGCATTCCCTGTTTCGTCCACTAAGCAGCAGTAGTTGCTTTGCTGTAACGATTGTGGGTTTCGTGCAAATTTCAGTAGTCACCATGTACCTTTTCCATAGTCTCTCTGCTAGAAAGGGCCATGGATGTATAATAAGAACTGGATACAGCGTGGGAGGCGGGGCTTCATTCATTCCTATGAGAGTTGCTCATTAGCGCATGATGATAAAATGGCCCAACTTTTGAGAGAGTGAAACGTCACAGATTACCCGGCATGCCTGAGAAGTACCCGTATGTGCGCTCATAGTGCATGCACAACTTTAACCAAAATGCTCGTTCACATTAAGCACGTCAATTTGCGTACACGTAACAGCACCGTGCGTTCATGACAGCATGGTAATGGATTGTTATGATGGATTTGATATTAACGGGGCGGCAGCTAGCGGCTAGCTAGTAATTATGCTAATGTACACATCAATCGTTATGTACTTATATTACGCTGTAACAGGATCTAGTGATATCCAACAGAGCTTCATTTAGCATGAAAGAGTTATTGCACCGTATATATATATATATATATATATATATATATATATATACACACTGTGCAATAAGCTTCTTAGTGCAATAATAAGCTACAGGGACGTTAATCTAACGTCGGTAATATTAACTTTATTTAATACAACATTTACGGTACAAGATTTAATCATACAGCCCATGTAGTATAATATTTTACAAATGATGAATTACAGCAAACATGTGCAATTTATTCATTATTACAGCTCCGTGGGCTGGCAGTAAGGCGATATGGGTCCGTTCTTATTGTGCATCCATGGGTAAAGAGAAACTCATGTAGTGCTGAACACGTAACATGAACGTGCCGGGCGGCGCGGTCCCGTGGGTTAGATGCGCGTTCATAATGCCGAGGGAAATAACTCTTAGAATAACGTTATTAGCACATTTGTACAACTTGAGGAACGAATGTTTTTAATAAGGGCTATACAAGTGTTCATACTGGGTTACATGTAAATAGAGGGGGGTGTTCGATGCTTTGGATAATTAACTTTTGGAAGTAAATAAGTTAAATGAATCATAAGTTTAGTGAGTACATCATCAATATGACGTTATATTAACGTTAATTATTGATGATTGATGAAAGGTTACTCAAACATTTTTTTCTTAATGTTCTAAAATGTTTTGGGGCCCCTGTCAGTCACGGGCCCTTAGAATCATCCTAACTTTTCACCCCCTTACTGCGCCCCTGAGGACACCTTTCACATTATAAGTAACTACTCCGATCGGAGCTGGATTATCTTCCATATTTTATTCAAAATTGAGATAACTCTTAACCAATGCCTTCCCCCAAGGCTACTCAAACTTAATGGGAACAGGATCCGAACAAAACCAAGAACATAGTTCGGATTGCAGACATTGAAAAAACGAAACAAATCTGCTTGTGAAGAGTTCATGTTTGTGACCTTGTGTGAGCCAAGATGTATAACGGCCCGTCCACACTGCGGCGTGCGTTGAAGCTTCTGAACACTTCTGCCTATTCACTTTGAATGGGGTGACGTCACTTTTAGCCGAACTGCATTTTGGGAAGCGACGTGGAGCGTTGCTCCCTTCAAAAGTTGAGCAATGTTCAACTTTTGACGCCTCGACGGAGGCGTCAGCCAATCGAATCATATGCCAGTACAAGCTCTAGCCAATCAAACCGCGTGCTTGTGTCTTGTGTCTGGGGCGGGAGATTCATGTGATTGGTTGTTGGTCGAGTGTCAGACACGCCCGCCGGCAAGCGTCAACGCACGCCGCTGTGTGGACGGGCCGTTATTGGCTCAGAGGGATAGTCTCTGCAGCCTCCAGGGTTCAGAGGGCCCTCCCGTTGCTCCGTACTTGAACGTGCACACATAAACCCGAGCCTTGAGTGACCGTTTCTGTAATTAGTCTCTCCACACACTTTGCCCACAAAAAATATCAAAACTATAAGTCTTCCAATTTCAGGGTTATTTATATAATAAGACAAAATAAAATGATTAACTTCAGTTTGGTATGACCATAATGTTTAAAACAAACATGTCCGTTTAATACCCCCAGTTTCTTCTTGTAAGCCGCTCTCGTGGTTATTGGCGGAGTGTATTTTGCAGAGGCTCCGGCTGTGAGCCACATCGTGGATTTAATCTTGTCTTACCAACTCACTGCGGGTTTGTAGACACAAACCTGTAGTCCTCGTTGTGCCATGTCCTTGGTTGCCTCCGTCGCTGAGTTGTACTCGCATGTCCTCCTCATATAAGACCCTCAGCCTGGCCGGGAATAGTGTTTGAAAGCGTAGTTTATTCTCCCTCAAAACTGTTTTCTATTCTGTGTATTCCCAACGCCTCTTGAGGATCTCCGGGGCATAATCATGGTCCAGTATCACTTTCCTCTCCTGGTCCATAAACCCCTTTTTCTGCCAGGCCAACCTCAGCACGCCGTCTTTGGTTCTGAAGCTTGAGAATGTTACCACTATTGATCGTGGAGGGGCTTCGGGTGGCGGCTTAGGACCCAGGGATCGGTGGGCTCGTTCAATCTTGAGCTCGGTAGTGGCAGGAATATCTAGCTTTGCTCGTAGCAGATTCTCCACAAAGGCAGCCACTCCCATAGTGTTCTTCGGCCCCTTCCACTATACCGTGAAGTCGAATGTTGTCCCGTCCAGGCCTGTCACGATAATTAATTTTGTTGGACGATAAACTTTCCTGGAAATTATTGCGATAAACGATAATATTGTCGGCACTGTTGTAAGACCATTTTAGACCACTGACATAATGATAATATATAATAATAGTACATACATACTTTCAAACATAACTTTTTATTGAACATTCAACATTGCAAATGAAATGTGAAATAATATTAAACTATATAAATGATGTATAATAAATAAAAAAAATGTAATTAAATGATAATAAATGTATTAAATCACACACAACCAAAACAATACATTAAATAGACTCAGGCTGGAAAACAGAGCTCTCCTTATCTATCTATCTATCTATCTATCTATCTATCTATCTATCTATCTATCTATCTGTCTGTCTGTCTATCTATCTATCTATCTATCTATCTATCTATCTATAAATAAATAAATAAATAAAAGCACACATTGTCCCACAAGCAAACAAAGCCTCCTTAAAACAACACTCAAGTGTACAGTCCACTGTCCATACAAAGACGCAGATGCCTCAACAGGCCATATCCAAATCTGTTTTTCAAAGTTTTCGAGCAAGGAACACCAACATGTTTGGATTGTCGTCGGGCAAATGCATCTTTGATTGTAAACTGTCGGGAAGGTGGGGGCTCTCCATCTCTAGCTGCCGTGTTTGCTACCAGCTGGGAAAACGGAATGGGGTGGTTGTGTTTTAGGTGTAGTTTAAAATGCGTGGTATTGCCTGCTTTTGTCGTTACCTTTTTTAAACAAATGCGACACACCGCCCTGCTCATTCACGTCCGTATTTGTCTCGTTGATTTGGCTTGAATCCAAAATACTGCCTCACCGGAGAATCCAGATGTGCGAGTAAGTCAGACGTTGTCTCCCGCTTGTCGCTATATTATTAATTTGGCTGCTGCACGTGCATGCGCAGCCCCGCCCCTCACAGCGCGCCTGGCAGCCCCAGTGCTCCTAGCTAAAATGCTGTTCACATCCTTATGTAAACGGCAATTTACCGAGCTCAGAAAAGTTATCGAGTCCATTTTTATTTATCGTACGATAAGTCAATTTATCAATTATCACAACAGGCCTCTAGACCCGTCTTGACCGCCCTTCCTGATCCGTGAGCCTAGCCTCCAGTCTCTCCTGTAGCTTTAGCACCTCTAGCAAAGCCTCCTCCACGACTTACACTTGTTCCTCCGCCCCTGAGATTGGGTTTTCAGCCTCGTCCACTCTGTTGTGTGTTGCAGTAATTTCTTCCTTAATATCACGGAGCGCTTCGCCGTTTTCCCGACGAAAGTCTCTACATTCTTGGATTATTGTCTGTATGTCTGGCATATCGTTAGTTTCCAGTAGTGCTAATTCCTCAGGGTAAAAATGGTTCCCATTAGCCGTATCATCAGCGGACTTTTCTATAACTGGAGGCGTCTGTTCTTTCTTCTGTACGGCAGTTTTCCGTTTCCCCTTGGTCATTACACCAACGCCTTATTCGTAATACTGTCTATTAGACTGTTTTAACCACATAAAGTAGGCGTTTAGCTGTCAGGGTCAAGGAGCTCCAACTCTACACTGCCTGCCTCATGGCTGCTCAACCGGAAGTCAATTTTTATGATTTTTTTTTTTTACTCCTCTGTAAAGTGTCTTTGAGTTTCGAGAGAAAAGCTCTATAAATAAAATGCATTATTATTATTATGTAGAAAGGTGCAAAGTCATGCATTCAGCATGGCAGTGTTACCTGAGGAGAAGAAGGTGATGCAGGGATTGGGCCAGTGCTGCCTCATCTTGTAGGGCAGCACCCCCGGGATGCTCCAGAAGTGCAGGTACGTTGAGATCCTGCTGGCTTGGATGGCCACCAAGTTACCACCCACTCCTACACAGGGGAAGGAAACAGAGAGGACAGAATGACTAGGAATGTGAGGTACGGAAGAGCATTATGGCAACATGTGAAAACATATTTGAAGATCTGAAAAAACTGATTTTTGTTGTTGTTGTGAGTTTAAGTCAGTATTGTGACACCTTATGTGAATGAAAATGAAATTATTTAAATATACTGGTTGCAAAATGTCGCTTTTATCCAAAGCGACTTACAATAAGTGCATTCGACCAGGAAGACACAACCTTGAAGAAAACAGAATCATATAGTACATCAGCCAAGTATTTCAAGTGCTACTCAACTGGCTATAGATAAGCCAGTCCTTTATTAGTATATAAGTGCTCTGTTAGCAGTTCTTTGCAGAGGTGTGGACTCGAGTCACATGACTTGGACTCGAGTCAGAATCGAGTCACCAATTTGATGACTTGAGACTCGACTTGACAAAATCACAAAACACTTGCGACTCGACTTGGACTTGAACACCAATGACTCGGGACTTGACTTGGACTCGAGCCTTCTGACTTGAGGTGACTTGATCATTTAATTCAGAGGTCTCCAACACGCCGATCGCGAGCTGCCGCTAGAAGAAAAGACTTCCGTCTGGGAGAGCAGAATCTTCAGCCGCTACTCTTGCTGAGAATCCTTGCAGGCAGGGGCGGGACTTTATTTAGCTAGGTGGGGGGCACAGAAGGTGTAGTGGTACAGGCCAGCTGCACAGAGCGACGGGGGAGACGGATTGGAAAAAGAAATTAGCGAAAATCGAAAAAAGAAGCAGCATCTGGCTGCATTTCAATGATATTGGAGAACGCAAAGCTGAGTGCAGGATTTGTAAAATGAAAATAACCTTTTTTGGTTACCTTTATTTTCGTAACCACTCAGGATTTACTGTCAGAGGTGGGAGAAGTTCAGATCTTGTACTTGAGTACAAAAGCACCAGAGTGTAGGAATACTCGGTTACAAGTAAAAGTAGAAAAGTATTAGCATCAAAATATAGTTAAAGTACCACCTGCAGAGGGATCTAGATGCAGGTGTTCTCTTCCCCATAGAGACCGCCTCGCTGCACATTATCCCTCGCATAAAGATAGATTGTGGGTCCCTTATAACATGTTGTACACAGTGGAAATAAACATTCTGGTCACCTCAACATCAGGGATCTTATACATTAAACTCCTTCTGAATCAAACCGTCACCGTAGCCTTAACTTACTGATCCCTCTTAAAATAAAAAAACATACGTTACTTTACCAGCAGAGAGAAAATAGATTATTAATGTGACTAATAAAAAGCAGTTTGATTATTAAGTATTATTCTGTTGATCGATGTCATTACATTTGGTGAAAAGCACATAATGACTTGTTTATGACTCGTTTTGTCAAAGTTTAGGACTTGGACTTGACTTGAACTTGCCCATCCTGACTTGACTCGACTTGGACTTGAGCGCAAAGACTTGAGACTTGAGCGCAAAGACTTGAGACTTGACTCAAACTTGCAAAACAATGACTTGGTCCCACCTCTGGTTCTTTGTTAGTAATTCTATTGCTCGAAGTGGAGTCGAAAGAGATGAGTTTTCAGTCTGCGCCGGAAGGTGTGTAAGCTATCTGCTGTCCTGATGTCAATGGGGAGCTCATTCCACCATTTTGGAGCCAGGATAGCAAACCCACGTGTTTTTGCTGATGGGAACTTGGGTCCCCCTCGCAGCGAGGGTGCAGCGAGTCGTTTGGTTGATGCAGAGCGTAGAGCACGCGCTGGGGTGTACAGTTTAACCATGTCCTGGATGTAGGAAGGGCCAGATCCATTTGCAGCATGGTACGCAAGTACCAGTGTTTTGAAGTGAATTCTAGCAGTTATCGGAAGCCAATGAAGGGAGCGGAGGAGCGGCGTGGTGTGGGAAAATGTAGGAAGGTTGAAGACCAGACGAGCCGCTACATTCTGGATGAGCTGCAGAGGTCGGATGGCACATGCAGGTAGACCAGCCAGGAGGGAGTTGCAGTAGTCTAGGCGTGAGATGACGAGAGCCTGGACCAGAACCTGCGTCGCTTTCTGGGTCAGCTGGGGACGTATCCTCCTGATGTTGTAAAGAGTGTATCTGCAGCAGCGGGTTGTAGCAGCGATGTTTGCAGTGAAGGACAGGTTGTTATCTAGGGTCACACCCAGATTCCTTGCAGTCTGAGTCGGGGAAACAACAGAGGTGCCGATGTTGATTGTTAGGTCAAGAGTGGGACAATCTTTTCCCGGAAGGAAAAGCAGTTCAGTCTTGTCAAGGTTGAGCTTGAGATGATGAGCGGACATCCACTGAGAGATGTCAGCTAGACAAGCAGAGATGCGTGCGACGACCTGGGTCTCTGAGCGGGGAAAGGACAGAATTAATTGGGTGTCGTCAGCGTAGCAGTGGTATGAAAAACCATGCGGGCTAATGACAGATCCAAGCGAGTTTGTGTACAGGTGGATCACTATGTAATACTTGTGCTTCTATTGGCTAGCGCTCCAACGCATTGTAGGTGATATGCTAGGGGGCGGGACTTTTACCATACAACTTTAAATAGTTGACAAATCATAACCGAGCCGGACAGCTAACCAATCAGAGCAGACTGGACTCTGGTTTCAGACAGAGGGTGTATCCACCATTGAGGTCACCGAGGTCCGGACCTCTGTAATTTTCTCCGAGCTGTGTATATAACTAAACTTGTGAAATAACTGAATTAAACAGGGTTCTTTGTAGTACTTCCATTTACTGACGATGGGGGCGCTGCATAACTACGTACTGTAGCCTCGGTGAAACAAACAGAAGAAGACGAAATGTATCAACAAACCACCGCAGCCTGGACTTGTATCAGAGCAGCGGAGGAGGAGGTATCTACAGATCTGAGTCCAGCGGGCTGCTTGTGTTTCTGTTCCTCAGAGGACATCATATGACCAGCAGATCCTGTGTGAACGCTCTACGTTAGTCAGTGGACATCCGACAACATGCACGCTAACTTATATTGCAGCTATAGGCTATACTTTGGTTTAAAGTGCGTGAATAAACTAGCTAGAGAGCTAAAGTTAATTACTTTCATCCAATGTCAGAAGGATTACCTTTTAACAAACGTTGTAATGCTTTTCTTTTATTTCAATTTGAGTAAAACATTGAAGATATAACATTGTATTGTTTTCTTTTTACACTGACTCAGATATAATGAAAAGACGACGTCAGTTGAAGCTCAGCTTTGGTAAGGAAGAGACAAGACAGGCAGAGAGAAAGAGAGAGAGAAAGTGATGGAAGTCAGGGAGGAACTGCAGGTACAGTCACACAAAAGAATGTAGGCTTAATAACCCCATCTATCTATCTATCTATCTATCTATGTCTTCATTTACAATATAGACAATAGGCATCATTTTAAAACAACATACATCTATTGCAGTTATGATGTCATAACATACAATTGTATAAAACACAATTTGCTTACATCTTTGTTCTCTTTTGAGAATCAAATAAAACAGATTTAATTACCAAAAAATAATGCAAAAAACAAGTGAAATGAACTAAATTGCTGAATTGCTTTTAATTCACTGGCAGGAGCGACAAGTGAGGAGGAGCAAACAGTGAACAACGAGAGATAGATTGAACAAAGAGAGAGTAGAGGACAGAGAGAGTAATGAACAGGAAGAACACAGAGAGACTAAAGAAGATGGAAGAGAGGCTGCAGGTTATGGAAAGGAGAGAGACATGGAAAATGAATGTTGACAATGTATATGTATATCACCGAACCCCCCTAGCATGTTTGGACCTCGGTATTTAGGAAATCCTGGATACGGCCCTGACAGGCAGTATGAGAAAAATAAAGAGCTTTTTGAACATTAAAGCATGAAGACATGTAGAGACACAGAATACTAATATGAACCTGAGCATAGGGCCTCTTTAATAATGAAAGTGTTGCAGAAATTGTAAATCTGGAGAATAACCAATACATGGCAACAATGCCATTTCATCTCTCATTTTGACATTTCACTTGAAAGAGCTTACCATTCATAACAGGCGTAAAGACAGCCATGCCTTTAAAGTTTGGATCGCTCACTGTCTTGTCCAGTATAAGGCCTCCAAAACTGGGAAACACAAACACAGAGATAATCAGAGCCACATACAGTCACTGCCATGGTTTCCCATTCTGATAATGAAAAATGAAAATAATCAGATAAAGGTAACCCTTATTTTCAGCTGTTTTATTAGCAAATCCCGAACTGATCTACTACAACCAGCTCAGATTAACCTGCAAAGATAATTTTAATGTATTTAATGACATACTGCTTGAATTATAATTAATTAGGTTGCCAGGAAGTTCTTTAACCAGTTAAGCCCCAAGTCTGTTTTTAAGGGCTCAGGCTCGAAAATGATATTCCCAGTACAAATGACTATATCTTCACTTCTAAAAGGGTTACATTAATAATCTTTTTTCTCAAAGCAATGATAAACCTGTGAGTTGGATATAGAAAAGTCAGAATCAATATAGAATTATTTTTATTTTAAAGTAAATTCAGATTGAACATAATAAAACATTTTAAATGATATTGTCCGTCCAAAGAAACAAACACTTATAGTGAAAACCACCCTTGAATGATGGGATCGAAGACTATAAGCTTTAGGAATACCAACTACTACATATAATAAGTACCCTGTATAAAGATTGATGCAAAACAAGTAACATTTTACCTTTTTTAGAGAGATTTAGAAGAAAAAAAACCCACTTTTTGGGTGATTTGGGTGTATTTTCAATATCTTTGGCCCCCCTCAGTCGATTTTGATGATTGACACCTCTTTTTAACCATTAGAGCCAATAGAATCGAGGGGAAGTTCCTAAAATCTATCTAAACATCACCCATTGGTGAATGAGTGATGCGCAGCCAGAATGCCCAAAACCGGAAGCTGTCATACGCTCTCGTAGCTATCATAGCAGCTATATATGAAAACTCAGTTTTTGCCATAAATATGACGATGGATTATCAGTAATCATTTCAAAATGACACAGAGACATTGGATTAACCTTCAGCAGCGTTGTATGTGTTTTAATGCCATTGAACACAACTTTTTATCAGAAAACAGCAACGGTAAGACTTATTTTCCGTTTTGGTCCCGTAAAGCTACGTTGTGTGTTGTCTGGGTTTGAAGATCCGATAACTAATAAAGTATTTCTACCCTGAGTTATGTGCTAAGTGCGTTCGCATTTTTCCGCTCAGGGCTAATTCAGAGTCTTGTTATTACCCTTGTGTTTCGTTTAGCTAAACATTGTTAATATTGTCTGATAGCTGAGTTTCTTCCCGTTAAGTGGGTATGACACATTCATAGTTTATTAAATGTTAAGAAGCGCTCAGACGCTGTTTCTTGAAAGATGTTGTGTTTTGCACCCAGTACCGGGGGCATGGGGCTTAACAAGCCCCCAGGAAGTGCGCCGTACTCTGAGGAAAATATTCTTTGTTTCCAAACGGCGGTACTGCAACTTCCGTATCAGTATGTGATGTCCCTGGGCCCAGAAATACTTTTTCCCATTGACTAACATTGGGAAAGAGTGGTCTGTAAATCGTTGGATAATTTTTTTTTAACCAAATAAACTACCCAGTATGAACATTTGTATAGCCTTTATTAAAAACATTAGGTCCTCAAGTTGTAAAATGTGCTAATAACGTTATTCTGAGGGCTTAAGGGGCAGCTCAACTGCTCTATGAGCGCACATACGGGTACTTCTGCTCTGACAGCCAGGCATGGCGGGTAATCTGTGATGTTTTGCTCCATCAAAAGTTGTGTCATTTTGTCCTCATATGCCAATGAGCAGCTCTCATAGGAAAGAACGAGACCCCGCCTCCGACGCTGTATCCAGTTCTTATTATACATCCATGGGCTTAACCATGGCATCCACTGGTTAACCTTCAATTTAGAAAAAACATAGAGGTAGAGACTAGGGCTGCATTATTTAAAAAAACGAAATATTGTGACTATTTTGACTAATATTGGGATATGATTCACTATATAAGAGATTTATCATATTTTAATCATAATACCTATTACCATTCAAATATTTATTATGGTGTGATTGTATAAAATAATCTGTACCAAACAAATCTGTTTTGTTTTGTGCTAAGCTCCACAATACTTTTTTCAATATGCTTTTTTAACACATATTTAGCATTTAACATACTGTGCTTCCCGCGATTTGAATATTGCAACTGTTCACATTGTGATTTTGATAAAAAGAGACCTCATTAAAAAAATTGCTGGGTAAGAATAAAACAAATACATCCTGACACTAAGAAAAGCAAATAAGTAAAAAATAATGGCAACAATAAGGAGAAATGGTAAAGATCCCCAAATTAGTCAAATGTAACAGTTAATTAAACACTTAATATGAAAAATATAGTGCATAAACTAAAACAAGTTAAGCTGGAAGTTAATTGAGATGAAATTGAAAATGTAATTGTATAAAAAAAAGGTTAGATTTAGATGTTTTTCATATTATTCCCCGTTGAAGAATGAAAAGTGTGTACCTGCTAATGGACATGGCGACTAAAACAGGCTGCCACCCTGAGCGGAGCACCTCGCTGATCTGGGGGCTGCGCCGCGCCAACACCACCCACAGGGGGATCAGAGCCAAGAAGAACACACACACCAGGGGGGACAGGTACCACACGTCTGGGGGACAAGAAGAGACACACTAGTACATCTGACTCAGAGAAAATAATATGAAGAAAAAAAGAGAACACAGTAATAGACATACATGACAGGATACTGTATATGATAAGATAAGATAATACTTTATTGATCCCGATTTGGAATTTTTTTGAGACTAACGGCTTCACTTAGGGCATAAGGGTCAGAAATATGACTCTCGCTACCACAGAGTGGTTTGTTTGTTTTTTAAGGCTATTCTTACTGCTATGCAGAGGATGCCTGTACGATTGGCAAGCTGTGAAAAGCCCCTACTATTTTTGGTATAGGCCTGATGTCAGGGGCCTCTTACTGTATAGACCATGTTTCCACCTGGTGAAACTAGAGGCTGCACGGAGCTTAGGCCAAAAATACGACCATTCTGTTCTGCTCTGACGATTACATTTATAGATTCTATATCAAAATAGTTTGTTTTTATTGTTTCCAATGATAACGTCGCCTTAAGTGGAGGAATGCAAACCTGTTTTCAAATGTAAGGTTTTGAATTTGTTTGACATTTCTCAGTAAAGACACCTTCAGACGCCCACTATCATTCATGCTATGCGTTCAGTGGTAACTCAGATGTTAAGGGGGTTGAAGCTTTTCCTCCCAAATCAGAGATGTTTTTTCAACAAAGGTGTGCATTTCCTGCATAATATATGTTTCTCACAATTGTTTTTGTTAGTTGCGCACAGCTGATACTGAGTTTTCTCGAGTGATGGATTATGACCTCTACCATGCTTACATGGACTCCTATGTTTTATTTCATATCTAACGGAAGTAAGAGAGAATAGAGAGAGATGTGAAAGAGATGGGAGATGATGATGAGAGAGGGATGTGGAAGAGAGAATAGAGAGATGAGGATAAGAGAGGGATAGGAAAGAGAGAAGAGTTATTTGCAAGTTGCATGCTGATACTGAGTTTTCTCGATTAATAGCTTATAGACAATACCATGTTTAAATGGACTCCTACGTTGTTATTACATTATGTGACATAAGTAAGAAAAGGGAGGGGAGAGTCAATTATATTTGAGTAATTGATCTCATATTGAAACATTCATTTCTCAGACCTATGTTTTATGGAAGAGGAAATGTACTTCTGATAAACTAATCTTTTATCAAACGGTAAATGGTGAATTAAAATAACATTTAGAATCATTGAGAAAGGGTTATATCCACAGGGACTAGCTCACATTTAACTTAAAATAAAAGGTCTCTGCTTTGGACTGATGAGTATATGATTCTTGCATGTTAAATGCTCTCTCCATGTGAGGTTCTTACCCTCATTACCTCTGCCACCTGTCCTCTGGACCCTATCCCTTCAAACCTCCTTCAGACTATCGCTCCTGATATTCTACCGTTTCTCACCCATTTCATCAACACTTCTCTAACTTCTGGTCACTTTCCAAACAGTCTCAAGGAGGCAAGAGTAAACCCTCTCCTGAAGAAACCCACTCTCAACCCGTCTGATGTTATAAACTACAGGCCTGTCTCTCTCCTCCCGTTCCTGTCTAAAACACTTGAACGCGCTGTCTTTAAACAACTCTCCTGCTATCTCCATCAGAACAACCTTCTGGATCCGCACCAGTCTGGTTTCAAGGCAGGTCACTCCACAGAAACTGCCCTCATTGCTGTCACTGAGGAACTGCACACTGCTAAAGCAGCCTCCCTCTCCTCTGTCCTCATCCTGTTGGACCTGTCTGCTGCATTCGACACGGTGAATCATCAGATCCTCCTTCGCACTCTCCAAGAACTTGGAGTCTCAGGCTCTGCACTTTCCCTCCTCACCTCATACCTCAAAGACCGCACCTACAGGGTAACTTGGAGAGGGTCCGAGTCCGACCCTTGTCAATTAACTACAGGGGTCCCTCAGGGCTCTGTTCTTGGTCCCCTCCTCTTCTCCCTGTACACAAACTCGCTCGGATCTGTCATTAGCCCGCATGGTTTTTCATACCACTGCTACGCTGACGACACCCAACTAATTTTGTCCTTTCCCCGCTCAGAGACCCAGGTCGTCGCACGCATCTCTGCTTTTTTAGCTGACATCTCTCAGTGGATGTCCGCTCATCATCTCAAGCTCAACCTTGACAAAACTGAAGTGCTTTTCCTTCCGGGAAAAGATTGTCCCTCTCTTGACCTGACTATCAACATCGGCACCTCTGTTGTTTCCCCGACTCAGACTGCAAGGAATCTGGGTGTGATCCTAGATAACAACCTGTCCTTCACTGCAAATATCGCTGCTACAACCCGCTGCTGCAGATACACGCTCTACAACATCAGGAAGATACGTCCCCAGCTGACCCAGAAAGCGACGCAGGTTCTGGTCCAGGCTCTCGTCACCTCACGCCTAGACTACTGCAACTCCCTCCTGGCTGGTCTACCTGCATGTGCCATCCGACCTCTGCAGCTCATCCAGAATGCAGTGGCTCGTCTGGTCTTCAACCTTCCAAAATTCTCCCACACCACGCCGCTCCTCCGCTCCCTTCACTGGCTTCCGGTAACTGCTAGAATCCACTTCAAGACACTGGTACTTGCGTACCATGCTGCGAATGGATCTGGCCCTTCCTACATCCAGGACATGGTTAAACCGTACACCCCAGCACGTGCACTTCGCTCTGCATCAGCCAAACAACTCGCTGCACCCTCGCTGCGAGGGGGACCCAAGTTCCCATCAGCAAAAACACGTGGATTTGCTTCCAAAATGGTGGAATGAGCTCCCCATTGAAATCAGGACCGCAGAAAGCTTACACACCTTCCGGCGCAGACTGACAACTCATCTCTTTCGACTCCACTTCGAGCGATAGAATGACTAACAAAGAACTGCTAACAGAGCACTTATATACTAATAAAGAACTGGCTTATCTAAAGCCAGTTGAGTAGCACTTGAAACGATTGGCTCTTTGAAACTTGATGTTCTTATATGATTCTGTTTTCTTCAAGGTTGTGTCTTCCTGGTCGAATGTACTTATTGTAAGTCGCTTTGGATAAAAGCGTCAGCTAAATGCAATGTAATGTAATGTTAAATGACTAACACAAACCTTACATGCATGCATGTGCATGTGTCAGGAAGGCTCCCAAATAATTCTGAGGGGCCTATCCTATTTTTGTAATTGAATGATAATGTGCTAATCCATTACTTTGAGTTGTCTGCACTCAGGAAAACATCTCTATCAAGTGTTAACCCAATAACTAGGACAGCTCTGAAGGCCAAGGGTCAGAGAGAGAGGATCACACTCTCCGGCTGCAGAGGGCACCCCCAACCACGGGCAAGGAGGCACGAGGTCTTTCGAGATGAGAGGATTCTAATCTTCAACTTTCTGATGGGATGGGATGCTTCTTCATCTTTCTGCTCAGACAACTCTGCAGGACGAGCGATGGCTTCAGAGTCTCCATGTTTCTTGGAGGGGCAGATTTCTTCCTAAACATCTTCCATCACGGGTCGGGGCATCTGGATGTGCTACTTGGAATAGGCTCTGCTCTCAACCAGATAGCAGAAGGAATACAGGCAGATGAGCCTCTGGTTCACTGGGAAATCATAAAGTGCTCACTGAAATGAGCCACAAAAAGCAGAGCAATTGGGGGGTTTGAAATATGGTGCTCTGGTGAAGAAGAGTTTTGAGCCAATCAGCACCTCAGCGCTAATCTACAGTATCAGGATGCCTTCACACACCAGATATTCTGTGTCATAAAGAAAGGAGGAGAACGAGTCAGGACGACATGTTTTTTCTAGCTCTTGTACAAAGATAACATTTGAATTGAATGACCAGATGATTACAGATGTACAATTAATTGATTGTTTTTATATTTCCGATGAACAGATATGTGTTAAATAGTGGTGACAAATATATTTTGTCAGATCAGATTACACTTTCACACTAAACAAAATAAATTAATTGATATTTTCAGATTTATAAGGTATTGAACAATAAGATATTTCTAATATTATAACAGACAATGTCACTATCCTTAATCATTACCAGGTAAAATGTACAACGAGGAAACCAGATTACCAGGTTCCCAATCCAGGTGCTACTGCATGCTAAATTTAGATAGAAAAACAAATATCTATTCTATCCACTCCACTTAAATACTCAGCAGGTGATGTAGATTTTTCAAAAAGGCCTTAATCACTCCTTTTAAACAAACTAAAACTAATTCTGCAGCAAGTTTAATGTTGGACTACGCACATGAACGCAATATTAGCAACTGTTGTCTGTGCCAAAATATGCCAGAATCTATGCATTCTCCTATGTTTAGCCCAATTCCTTTCACGAAAGCTGGTTTAGTGAGCTGGAAATAGCATCCATAATTAGCGATGAGGCTGAGGATTGGTACATCTTTTCCTACCCATAGACTCTGAGCAACCTTTACAGTACGAGGGCTTAGTCTCTCATTGTTGATACAGTAAATAAAAAATTACCTGGCTGACGGTTTCAAACGAATAGATGTTTTGATTTTTCCTTGAATAAAGAACAGATGTTTTTGATTTTTCCTTCCTCAGGTTGTTACAATAAAATGTCTGACTTTTCCTTTTCAGATTTTGAACACATGTATTTGAATAAAATGTATGTAGTAAAGTACCTTACTCTTGAATTAAGCGTACTGAAGTAAACGTAATGTAATGTTAAAGATTGAGGACACTGTACAGATTACAGATTGATCGATTCATCACTGTGAATGTATACCTTAACTGGGAATCTTAACTAGATCTCTCATGATTCTGATTGTATACCTCAATTGGATTTCTTATAATCCTAATTGTGTTTTAATAAGTAATTGTTTTACTTGTTGATGTAATTGATGTATGTGAGCCCACACAACTCTGAAGACGCTTATTGATTAAGTAGTGACTGAAATATTCTTAGACTAATGTTAATTGGTTATCAATACATTGATAAAAGGGAGGATCTGTGAAGGAAATATTTTAATGGGATCTGTTTGTGTCTCGTGATTCTCAGCTTTTCTGAGAATCTGTTATTTCAAAGATATGTTTTTCATTAAGTCGCCTATGCTCTTGCCTGTAACTTGAGGAGGGCACAGGTCAAGAGGCGCTCTCCTTTCCTGTGGGAGGAAGGGTTTATTGCCCGATCTTTGTTTGTCCATCTGTTATTATTTAGAGTAAAAGCCCTGCGTTTTTAAGTTCCGCCCCTTCTCAGAGACCAGGTCCGAGCGGTTCTTTCTTTGTGTGGGCAGAATTGATTTGGCAATTAACAGTGCGAGTTGCTTTGTTAGTCCTCCGGCTGTATTAAACTCTCAATAAATCCCAGTGTTTGACATTCAGAACTCCTGCTCCTCCAGTGTCTCTCTGAGTCGTGATTTCCATTGCAACAGAAGTTTCCCTTACAATATGATTATGATATTATTAAGTTGACAAAATACAATATTGACAGCTGCAGTTTGGTTATTGACATTGGTTTAAAATGCCATATGGTGGTATATAGTCTGACAAATAAAAAAGATGTGTGTCATGCACTACAATTTGGAAGAAGATATTTTAATGTTTACTCCCTACACTTATTTCACAACAGTACTTAATAGTTACTTTGCAAGTTCATATTATTAACACAACAATAGAGTGGCGAAGTCCCTCCCCTTCCGGGGGAGCTCCATGGGACCTTATTTCGGGAACAAATATGTATTGAAGTCAATGGAGAGAGAAAGATTATCTTTCGAATCCGTTTGAATTGTGCCACGAATTACACATATGATGTTTGTCAATTTAAAAGATAATTTTGCAATTAAAAAAAAAAAGATGTGTCGTAAAACTGTGAAGTAACACATTTTTTGTGTGAAACCGCTCAATGAACTACATCTCTGGTCTCGCCGACTAGCACAACAACACCAAGATGGTCGTCACTACTGTCTTACCAAACAAGGGATTGACTACCCTCACTGTAAGGGAAACTTCTGTTGCAATGGAAATCAGGACTCAGAGAGACACGGGAGGAGCAGGAGTTCTGAATGTCAAACACTGGGATTTATTGAGAGTTGAATACGGCCGGAGCATTTATCAAGGTGTTTCATCATTTGAAATACCCTGACAACACTGAGCACAAAATGGTAGCAGCACCTCTATACATGAAAAGGGGGAAGCTGCTAACTGCGCGCTTTCTCTAATTAGTACCAGACATGTTGAAAACAAAAGAATGGCCTGTTAATGCCAACGTGCATAGTTCACACTTCCCCCACAGGAAAGGAGAGCGCCTCTTGACCTGTGCCCTCCTCAAGTTACAGGCAAGAGCATAGGCAACTTAATGAAAAACATATCTTTGAAATAACAGATTCTCAGAAAAGCTGAGAATCACGAGACACAAACAGATCCCATTAAAATATTCTTTAACACTCACTATCACCACAATGAAACACATCCAGAAGAACGCCATGCAAATCTGCCTGCCTTCCTTTGATTCTCTCTGAACTGCCTGATCTTTTTAATGTTTAATGTCAACCATTTGTGCAGATAGCATGAAGTAGAACAGATCGCCGATGCTAATGTAGCATTAGCGTTAGCATTTCTCCCCCGGGCTTAAATGGTGTATTATAGAATGATCACACCGGTGTGACAGTACTCTTCAAAGGGTTCACGAAATATGACTACTCTTACTGTTTAACATTTTGGGTTACTTGATGTTACATGATATTAAGGCTAATAAAAATGACAAGGCTGTAATGCTAACTAACGTGCTTGCTACTAGCTAGGTAGCTAACTTGATCCAGCCACTCCTGGTCCTTTCATCAGACGGGAAGCAAAAGAACGAGCAATACCCATTGCTGGTATGATAACAACCTGGTACTAAGCACACAGGCATCTTAAAGTTATCTTATCTTAGCTATCTCTTATTTGGTGGAGGAAAACAATTATGACATCACTTACGCGACTGATGCGTATTTTTCATAGTCTTATATTTCAACAGTTTTACAACAAACTGTGACTTTTTTGACATGGAAATTATTTGGTAAGATTGGCAAACATCATATGTGTAATTCATGGCACAATTCAAACGGGATCGAAAGATACGTTTTCTCTCTTCATTGACTACAATACATAGTTTTTCCGAAATAAGGTCCCATGGACCGGAAATAGATGGGCGTGACTTCGCCACTCTATTACAATAATTCAAACTATATAATTAAAATAATATACATTATTATCATTTCATGTCCATTATTTGATGGATTAATTGATAATGTATGAGTCTATAATGAAAATTATGAAAAATATTGATTAGTCTTTCACAAAATGAATACAAATTCATTTTTTTCCACACCTCAAATACACTGAACAAAAATATAAATGCAACACTTTTGTTTTTGCTCCCATTTTACATGAGATGAACTCAAAGATCTAAAACATTTTCGATATACACAAAATAACCATTTCTCTCAAATATTGTTCACAAATCTGTGATAGTGAGCACTTCTCCTTTGCCGAGATAATCCATCCCACCTCACAGGTGTGGCATATCAAGATGCTGATTAGACAGCATGATTATTGCACAGGTGTGCCTTAGGCTGGCCACAATAAAAGGCCACTCTGAAACGTGCATTTATGCTTTATTGGGGGGGTCTGGGGGGGGTCCGAAAACCAGTCAGTATCTGGTGTGAGGGGTAGGGTTAGGGTTAGGGTAATGTTGTGAATCGAGTGGCCTGTGTTCGTGGTCCATAACATACGCCTGCCCATACCATAACCCCACTACCACCATGGGCCACTCAATTCAGAACATGACCCTAACCCTAACCCTACCCCTCACACCAGATAATGACTGGTTTTCGGACCTCCCCAATAAAGCAAAACTGCACGTTTCAGAGTGGCCTTTTATTGTGGCCAGGCTAAGGCACACCTGTGCAATAATCATGCTGTCTAATCAGCATCTTGATATGCCACACCTGTGAGGTGGGATGGATTATCTCGGCAAAGGAGAAGTGCCCACTATCACAGATTTTTTCAGATTTGTGAACAATATTTGAGAGAAATGGTTATTTTGTGTATATAGAAAATGTTTTAGATCTCTGAGTTCATCTCATGAAAAATGGGAGCAAAAACAAAAGTGTTGCGTTTATATTTTTGTTCAGTGTATTTACATTTTACTTTCATAGAGGAGCATGCTCACATTAGAAATCTGTGATCTAAAGATTTGGGCTTGAGTTTACTTTCAATACATTTCTTGATTACTGTTGATAGTTGACATTGAATCAATTGAGATCTGCAGCCCTAAATCACTGTGTGACACTGTTCTCATTACTTCCATAAAAATAAAATAAAATGATTGAAAGAAAAGTTCCAGATGTGAGAGATAGTCATAAATAAGAGCTGAGATTATTCCTCACCTATATATTCATACAGTACGGTGCTGACGGTGGCCAGCAGGGTCAGAGTGATTAAATCCCCCAGACTGGCAGCGATGGGGGTGGCCACGTTGTCCGGGTTGATCCCTACCTTCCTGGAGCCAATGATCACTCCTATCATCACCAGGCCTACGGAAGGGAAGAAGGAAGAGTGGAGAGAAGAGAGAAACAGAAAACATGATGGTGGAGAAAAAGTAATCACTTTCAAACAAGGTAAAAAAAAAAGGACTGAATGTAGACAGAAGAAATAATTCAGTGTTTTCAGAGAGAGCTTTTATCAGGGTTACATGACAACTTAATAAAAGCTTTCAGCAGAAACATGCTGGGTTTTTCCTATCACTAAAGACGATCTTCAGAGGCATAGATAAAGTCACTTTGACCCCAAAACAAAACGTTGAGTTATGTACACCATTAGAAAAAGGAGATCCTTATTTTTCCAATTATAGCCTTACTGTTTTCGTACTGCAAATATTACATGACTGTTATGAAGACGCTGTTCTGAGAAAAAACACCTTCAAAGTTTACAGTATATTTTAAAGTTACTTTTAAGTTATTTTAAGAGGGGGTTCAATGCCTAATATTTTGAGGGCATAGTACCCCTGCCCCCCCTTAGGACCACAATTGAATGAGCTCTGATTTTGATGTGATCTTTGCAGTCTATGGCAAAGCTAAGGGAGTCGTAGAGAGGGAGGGGCTATGGAAGCAAACAAGAGACAGAAGTATTTGAATTTATAGCATTGAAAATAATTACTTTGAAAATCATGTATCTGAATGTTTTTTCTCCGAATTTACCTATGTGAAATAAAAATGTTCAAATTCAGATCCCAAAAATTCAAGTGAAAAAAATTCGGTGTCCAAAATTGCGATGCAGCATCATCCGGGCTACTCAGACAGGATAAGCAATCGAGCCCTTATGCAATCAAACCGACTTCTGGCCTATCAGAGCACGGCTTTGTCAGTCATGTGATCACAACAACCCGGGAGAAAAATGACGGAGAACAGCGGGGCTCGCCGCTCGGGTAAGTAGTCAGTTTGTGCTCTTTATTTTACAAGCAGTGAGGGCTCGACAGCATTTGTATCTTACATTAGCTAGCTAAATGAGTGAAGTAGCCTTGTGCCTTGCTGTTAGCAAGCTCAGTAGTTATCATTAATTGAAGTGAATCACAACGTTACCGTGTCCTTTTGTGTGTGTGTGGGGGGGGGGTGTGACGGTTTGCAAAGTAACGTTACGATCACTTCGGTTAGTTAAGTCAAGTAGACCATGCTACACTATACGAAATACTCTCTTACAAAAGCCCTGCATTTAAACATGTTAATGTTACTTTAGTAAAAGTATGCTGGTATAATTAGGAAAGTGTTGTTAAAGTAGACACAAGTTATACTATTATATTATATCATTTGTTTAATTGTTATTACCGATGCAAGAGTTGACTTAACTGTTGTAGTTGGAGCTCATTTTGAACAATGAGCTAACTAATGATTACTTTCATAATGGTTTAATGTGCTGATTATTTTCTACATTAATAAATGCAGGTCTGGTTTGTTCAAACTCTCAAAATAGTAGGACATGCTGTCATAATTACCCAGAGAAAAATGTTACTAAAACAAAACATCTTGTTTTGGACTGACAGTAATGATTCAAGAAATAGTAGATAAGTAAATACACACAGACATCAATCTGTGTGCATTTGTTGTGGATGGAATACAACAAATGGTGCTCTTACCTGTGATGCCTCCTCCAAACATTATAACCACACTGTATCATTCAAACTATAAGTAACAGTTCTAGCTACTTGCCTTTAGACAAATAATTCAAAAGACAAAATCAACACAATTTATTGAAAGACCAATCTTTATTTTACGGTACCTCTCCTTTTGTTTGTATTATTAAACCCTGTCAATCTAAAAAACTGAGCAACTCAACAGTTAACTTTATATATGTGTGTGTGTGTGTGTGTGTCTGCATCTGTTATTGTCTCATTATACCGCACTGTGAATGAATTAAAAGTAAATATATAAGTCTTCATGAACACATCTGTCCATCAGCTGCTGTGCCTCCTGTCATCATTAATGGACGTCTCTTTAAAATGACTGCTCAGAGGAGAGGAGTTCTCATTTCTCTAACCGCCTGCTGCTTCCCCTCCTCTCTCCTCGGTTCCTCTCCTTGGCTCCTCCGCTCGCATCTCCTGTGGGCGGGACTAAGTCTTGAGGATAGGATTCGAGGAGGGGCGTCGAGGAGGGGAGTTAGAGAAATGAGAAAGGGCCTAAGTGTCTCTTAGTGAATGTCCAGTACTGCTCTTATATCTCATAACATCAGCTTTTCCTTTCCCTCTTGGATGTTCTTCTGGATCCTCGGAGAAAGAGCAAATGATGAAGCAGTCCTGTCTCTCAGGCCAACACACTCTCACTCCATAATCGTCCAGGAGCGACGTTTGGTCAGTGTCCGTGGCGTCCAGTTGTGACGCTCCTAGGCTCCTTCAGCTTCATAAGGGGACGCAAATAGCTTTCAACTGATTGCAATGTATTCCCATCTGCGTCAGGATTTGACGCTCATGGAAGCACGGCATTCGTTTGTGTCGACTGCCCTTAAAAGGCAATGTGAGCGTCCATTCTCATTGGATAATGGAGAATTGTACACCCGGAAGTAAGTATTCCCCTTACTGTCGATTGATATCTGCACTACTCTACGACTAAAAAACACCAGATTATCCTTGTTAATTACACAACATTGATTGGTTTAAATTGTGTGCAATGCTTTTGTATTTTTCCCCTTTGATTCGGAGAAACAAATATGTTTTCGGAGTAAAGGATGGCAGATCACTACACTACCCACAATCCCCAGCTATCGTTTGGACTGACACCTGTACAATGTTAAAGCTGTTAAATCACACTGTCTCTGAGGTGCAACGTAAAACACAAAACAACACAAATGAAGTTCCTTTTAGACTACAAAACTAGTCAGTGTGCAGGTCTTTGTGTTACAATATAAGTGTCTCTTAGTGAATGTCCAGTACTGCTCTTATATCTCATAACATCAGCTTTTCCTTTCCCTCTCGTATGTTCTTCTGGACCCTCGGAGAAAGAGGAAATGGTGAAGCAGTCCTGTCTCAGGCATGTCCTTTCCTAACAGAAATATCAAAAAACATATTATTGCAGAACAAGTGTGTTATTTAAGATAGGTGTGTGTGTTTGTTTGTTCAGGGGCTATACATATAATGATTTTTTTATTTGAATGTGTTTTTTAAATCCAACAGTGTACTACAAAGATAATCAGATTATGAATAAACCGTTCTAATTTCATCAACATTGAAATAAATGTATTATTAAAATAATATTTAACTGTTATCAAAACTTAGTGCAACTGTAGAAGCTGTTCGGTTGTCTCACTGAAAGAATCACTTTTAACATGTTTCTTTACAGTCAATATGCAGAGACAAAGGGTCGTAGTTCTCACTATGTTCAATAATATTTGCCTTAAATACATTGAAATGTGAAAGTTGAACAAAAAAGTTATGTTGCTTGGTTAAATGCAAATGTAACCTTTTGCCAAGAAAGTACACTCAACATCACTGATGTGTAGGTGATCTAGTATTCAGTCATGTTTAATGGCATGTATATCAGTGTATTAGAGTCATTACTTTATGCATTCTTTGTAAAGTATGAAAAAGGTATATGTACCTTGGAATCCGTGCTGAAGTTCTCTGCTGATAGGAGTCCAGATCTGTCTCTCCTCCTCTGGTCCAGCCTGTCTGGGTCACCTTAAGGACACTTTAAACAAACAGATGTAAAGTTACATGCGTGGGTTACAGACTTCTTTACATGCAAACAATGTTTTATCTTCTTTTAAAAAACAGGTCATAATCTTATTGTTATACTTAAGAAATTGCTGGATATCACAGTCCTTATACTGTATCAGTTTGATTGAGTATTATTGTGTAGGTCCTTTTTATTTTACTGTTACTTTGGATGAGTTTTTCATGAGTCAGTCAAATTAATTTGTTTTCATATGCCATATTCATATGTATCACACACGTATGGGTAAGACACAAACCTATTGAACAAATGCAATGCAATGGATACATTTAATTTTCACTGAAGTCACAGATAACGTCACACTGCATCTAATATTTAAACAAATAATTTCCTTGTCACTAAAGCATTGAATACGCTATTCATCGTCCTTAAATGCAGGCATTAAGTTACATTTTCTGTTCTACAGCCACGATAAGGCTGTTTCTCAAGTGTGATGATAATACAATTAAAAGAGACATTGGTAATAATATTAAAAACAACAATGTTTGGGTCGTTCGTCGGATAGACGGTTAGCTTCAATAACTAACTCCAGTTCAACAAACCATATTACAATATCTAAGGGAGCGTTATTTCTGGACCATCTTGAAATGTGACGTTCATATCTTAAAGATACACACATTTCATTGTGAGGTTGATTTAATATACACGAAGCCTCTCTTCAACAATACGTTGACGTTAGCTAGTCTATGTTATGCTATAGTAGCATATAGCGAATTTAAACGAACCTTAACAATGCATACAGTAACCTAACTAGCAAACTAACTATCTAACGTACAAGGATGACCTTATTTTAGCAACCTCACACAGAAGCCTTTTGGTATACAGTAGCATCCCACTTAATGTTTTACACTCTTGGATGCTACGCATAGCATCGTTAGCACAGATGGAGCTACGATTGCTCAAATGCTAACCCAACTCTAAACATTCATTAACGTTAGCTTAATAAAAACAACAGTAACATAACATAAAGTACGCAGGGTTGACTTACCGAAGAAACTGCATTCATGGACGGTCTGTTTTAACCGCAGATAAATCCTATATTCGCATGACGAATAGTCCACCAGGAGCCAACACAACAAACACGGCCGAGTTCAAGTAGTGTTCTCCTCATGAGCTGAGCCCCTGTAGCATCACGGAGCCAATGGAGCTAACGGAGCTAGCAGTGAGACAGAGGAGCTAGGCTAGGAGCAGCACAGTGGCCTTTTCTCCCGGAGGTCAAGGGAAGCCAGGCTTCCCTTGTTTTTTCGGATTGTAGTTATAATTTAAATAAATAAATAAAAACACTTTGTTCTGTTTCGATAATTCTCCTTTGTTGTGTGTTGCTGCTGGCCCGTCTCTCCCATGGATGTATAATAAGAACTGGATACAGCGTGGGAGGCGGGGCCTCATTAATTCCTATGAGAGTTGCTCAATGGCGCATGATGACAAAATGGCCCAACTTTTGAGAGAGCGAAACGTCACAGATTACCCGGCATGCCTGAGAAGTACCCGTATGTGCACTCATAGAGCATGCGCAACTTTAACCAAAATGCTCGTTCACATCAAGCACGTGAATTTGCGTACACGTAACAGCACCGCGCATTCATGACAGCATGGTACTGGATTTATATTAACGAGGCGGCAGTTAGCGGCTAGCTAGTAAATTATGCTAAGTTACACATCAATCGTTATGTACTTTTATATTACGCTGACATCAGGATCTAGTGATATCCAAGCAACAGAGCTTCATTTAGCATGATACTTGTGTGGGTTCTACATGAAACCACTTGGTAATATATACAAATGTATATGTTGAAGCCTGTTATGATCAATTGTGAATTAAAACTTTATCTAAAAATAAAGCTGATGATGGATTACTGTGGTGGAGTTAAAATAACAATAGCCTATTTCTTTTTGAAATGTAATGGAGTAAAAGGATAGTAACTGTGATTATTCATGTTAAGTAGCCCACAAGTAACTAAAACAATTGCAAGTGCAATAAGAAGCTACAGGAACGTTAATCTACGTCGGTAATAACTTTATTTAATACAACATTTACGGTACAAGATTTACATCATACAGCCCATGTAGTATAATATTTTACAAATGATGAATTACAGCAAACATGTGCAATATATCCATTATTACAGCTCCGTGGGATGGCAGTAAGGCGATATGGTCCGTTGTTATTGTGCATCCATGGGTAAAGAGAAACTCATGTAGTACTGAACACGTAACATGAACGTGCCGGGCAGCGCGGTCCCGTGGGTTAGATGCGCGTTCATAATGCAGAGGGAAATAACTCTCAGAATAATGTTATTAGCACATTTTTACAACTTGAGGAACGAATGTTTGTAATAAGGGCTATACAAACGTTCATACTGGGTAGTTTATTTAGTTTAAACAAAAATATCCAACGTGTTACAGACCACTCTTTCCCAATGTAAGTCAATGGGAAGAAGTGTTTCCGGGCCCAGCAACCTAAAGTGTAGTACCGCCGTTTGACCAGCACGAATATTCTCATCAGACTCCGGCGCACTTCCTGGGGGCTTGGTCTCTCCCCCATTCTCATTGAGTATTTTACAAAGAGTGAAACAAACAGCGCCCCTCTAGATGTTATGGTGAAACAGTAGATTGCACTCACTGTTGCGAGAGGAGGCCAGCCGAATCTGGCTTCCCTTGGTGAAACAAAATTGAGGGATTGACCAATCAGATGAGGCTCACGTGATGCCCCTGCCAACCTGTGATTGGTCAGGGCAATGCCAAGGGAAGCCAGAGGCGGCTGGCTTCCCTTGCCTCACAATCCAATCAAATCGCATTAACCTAGTGTTGCAGTGACGCGTCCTAAAATCCGGAAGTAAGCTGCTCTCGGTTTCCCTCGACAAAAAAGCAATGGGATTTCTCCATAGGATTTAGGAAAATAGCTCGAAATAAGGTCAGTGGAAAACGAACCTGTTAGATAAATGCAAGTTTTGTTCAGTCGGATAATATCCACATGTCTACCCTACTTTTATACTTTTCAAATCATAAATCTAATCGATAGAAGATAGATAGCATCACTGCATCACTCTCACCACCGTTAGAAAGTAGCAAGCAACTGAAGCAAGTGCAATTATGGAGTATTTCATCAAAAATAATTGTACTAAACTTCCGCTACAGCAGCAACAACAAATACAATCTGATGACAGGCCAATGCCCAAACTGGAGCTGTGTACAGCGAGGAAAAAAGGAGCGAATCGGACGTAAAACTTTAAAGGTCTCCTGATTTAGTTTGTGAATGAATGCCTATTAGAGTTTCGGCTGGAGAGTGCGTGCAGACCGATAACAGGCATGTGTAAGTCCTGCATCTGATACAAATGTGTGTAAAATGATACCGGGTGCTGTAATCACTCATCTGGTTACGTTATTACATTGACCACCACACCCCCGACCCAAAAGAAAGGACGTATTATTGGCTTCCCCTAATTTTTTTCCCACACCACGCTACTGGAGCAGCAGTCCCGTTGTCATGAAGGGGGAATCTAACTATATACAGAATATGTTTTTGTGGATCCAGGCTAGAAACATGTTCATTTTCTGATGATAAGTTGGACATTTTAACATAGGGTCTACGGGAATGGCTCCCATCTGCATCCATCGCCTACAGTTTGCAGCATTGGGCTTCACCGCACTGTCCCGGGGTTCGCCACTTGGCTCTGATAGGCCAGAAGTCGGTTTGATTGCATTAGGGCTCGATTGCTTAGCCCGGATGATGCTGCATCGCAATTTTTGACGTCGAATTTTATACACCGAATTTTGTGATATTGAATTTTGAAAAAAACTAAACTGACAAAAAGTACACGGACCGTTTTTTTAATTAGGTCTTCTTGTTATCCGTTTTTTTATTCAGAAAACGGCTTTGGTTTCCCTTTTTTTTGTTTTTGATTTAGGGCTGGTATTTTCATTTTTTTGGTTCAAACGAAAAATAAAACTAACAAAACGTACAGACTTTTTTTTATTAGGTTTTCTCGTTATCCGTCAGACAACACAAACGGGAAAACGGCTTTGGTTTTCCGTTTTAAAGAAAAAACGGAAAAAGGCTTTTGGTTTAAACGAAAAATCAAACTGACAAAAAGTACACGGACCAATTTTAAACACCGAAATATTTGATGTCGAATTTTTTTCACTTTAATTTTTGGGATCTGAATTTGAACATTCGAAATGTTTTAACTTGAATTTTTACATTTTTATTACACATAGGTAAATTCGGAGCAAAACAAATTCAGATACATGATTTTCAAAGTATTTATTTTCAATGCTATAAATTCGGTGTCTGATCAAATTCAAATACTTCTGTCTCTTGTTTGCTTCCATAAGGGGTGCTGATCAGAGTCAGAGCTGACAGTTATCACTGAATTGGAAACACTGTTTTGTTTGTTTAAAATCAACCAAAACAAGAGTTCTTGACATAAACCCATGATTGTCTTGTAATGTGCCGACATCTGACTGATTTCAATAGAGCGGGTCACACAGGTCATTGCTGTCATTAGAATTGACAGCAATTTCATCCTATTAGTCATCATATTTCTGTGTTTAAAGCGTATACATTTTTTAATTATAGCAACAACAAAAAAACTGAACTCCAAGTTCTGATCTGTTCATTCTCTCGTCCAAGGATGTGTGAAAAATACTTTAAGAGACTGTTTGACTCTTCACAAAAATATATATAAACTGATATTCCTGTAATTTGTAATAAAAAAGAACAAAGACAAGACACAAATAATCCAATATAGGCTTGCTATGAAGCAAGTGTTTCAGCCATCATGTGTTTGATTACACATCAGCTCTCAAGTGGATGAGCCTGTCAAATGTAAATGTTCTAGCATTCTCTACCAAATGTGTGCTTAATTGCTGCCCCCTTGATCCAAGATGAGTGGATCTTCACAGCATAAATATTCAATTTACACACGTTCCCTACTGTAATTCACTAATTGTCACAAGTAAGGAAGCTCTTAAGGGCAAAACTACTTAGCAAATTGAGACTTGGTTAAAACAATGTAGCTAAAACAATTGGAAAATATAGATATGATAGATGTATTATACTTCTAATACAAAACAAGAAAAACAATCTTAATTACTCACCTAAGGAAAGAGCAGCAACAAAGGCAGTGATGATGCTGCTGGCACAGAGAACAGCGGCCTGGTCCAGTTCAATCCCCCCTCGAGAAAAGGACCCTAAACAAATAGCTGCCACTGCTGCCAGGAAACCCACCACTGTCGCCTGAACCTGCAAAAGAATGGCAAACATGACATCATTATTAGGATTTAACAATGCATTTGACAAACAGTGTGGTGACATTTGCACGAGGCTGTAAACTCTTTTTGCCTGGTGAACACAGTAAGCTTTGTGGCGAGGGAGAGTGTGGCTCAGTGGCGAGTGTGCTGGACTTGGACGAATCAGGGGATAGCAAGTTTGAGTCCCACTGCAGTCAGCATGTCATTGTTTCCCTGGGCAAGACACTTCATCCCAAATTGCTCCTGTGGGGATTGTCCACAGTATTGAATGTATGTAAGTCGCTTTGGATAAAAGCGTCTAACAAATTACATGTAATGTAATGTAATGTGTCTCCAAAGTCAGTATTAGACCATAGGGTACCACATGTACCTCAACAAAGTATTTCAAAGGTGTTTGAGGTGATGTTACCTGTATCAGTGCCAGGTTGCTGCACACCATGGTCCATTGTTTACCAGGGTCGTCCATCTGGCCTGTGTTGGCCTGCAAACACAAAGATACCATTAGTCATTATATAAGCATTAGTTTGGTACAGGCCCTCAGTGAGTATATATATATAATATTCAATATGTCTGTTTTTCATAAAAAACGGGAACATAAGAATGTAAAAACCTGCAAAAGTGCTCTGCATGATGTGTAAAACAAACATAACATATTATGCCCATGCCATGGCCATTTCTACTGATCATAATTCCGTTGTTGAGGTCTACTAGAATAGATTTATATTGTGCAATTTTCCAAACTCACATTGGTTTCTCACAGCATCTCTGTAAAGTATGTGTATTTACCGGTATTCACTCTTAGTCCTAAACGGCTTGTTGGAGCTCCTGCCCCCAGCCATCCCCCCCACCCCCCCTCCCTCTCTGTGAGCCCAGTGTGCTCTGATTGGTCGGGACGTTGCAAGGCTCGCTGCTCGGTGAGCTGGCTTACTGGTGTGGTTTCCAGGTCGGTGATACAGCGAGACAGCGCAAAACTCATCCCGAGCACACACAAACAATCACAGCCGAAGTCAAAACAAGAAGTGTGGCTTGATATTGAGATTAAGAAAAAGGTTTATAAACACTGTGAGAATGGGTCTGCGGAGAGCATTTCTCTGCGATCCCAACTCGTCTACCAGGGAGCTCTATGTAAGTCAATGGGACTCCCTGTTAGTTGAAAATGTATGCTACAGGTCCCCACCCCTCCTGCTGTGTGAGGAGCTCTGCGGATTGGTCCATTTTCAACAAGTCCTCCAACGCATACGACCCAATGGGCCGATTGTTCAAGCGCTTATTACGTCCTATAATTACGTTCTAAAGTTTTCACCCTCTAGTGCTCCCGTTGAATGCAAATGTTACAGATGGTTGTTTATTCACAAATAACCCTCTCTGGAAAATCCTAAATTGTAGGATAGTTTGGCCATTAAAACGCTTTTTGATTAGATTTATAGCGAGAGGTGTATATTGTACTTTAAGAATCCACGTCCAGTCGATATGTAGGATCTATAGTTTCATAGATATTACGAAGATGATTTGAGGTATGCAGCAGCCTCCATGTAAAGTTACGGGTTGAAAACAGTATTTCCGGTCTCGACGTTTTCATAATAAAACCAATTATCAAATGATTTAACAGTGATATGTGCAATACTCATCAACTAAAAAACATCAGTTTATCCTTGTTAATTATACGACATGTATTGGTTTAAATTGTGTACAATGCTTTTGTGTTTTTCCCATCGGTTTTTCTCTTTCGATTCTGAGAGACACCTTTCTTTTTTCAGAGGGTTTGATAGGCTAAAACATCGATTGTTTTAGCCGCAATGCATGTCGGGATATGGTGTTTATATGATATAAAATCGGAAAAACATAAAAAAAAAAATAATAATACTTTATTCGGAGTGTTCTTGCTTTTCTCTTTGGAAGTCATCACATAACGGCATTGTGATACACGGTTCGGCTGCATTAAATATTACATATCTGCCATATATATTTATTTATAGAGCCCTGATCAGAAGACCTTTTGACAAACTGTAAGAAATGCCGTCAAAACTGAATACGTGACGTGGATCATAAACAGAGTTGGGTAATTGGGCTGTTTAGAGATGATGTGTTGTGCGCAATAGGACTTGGTGATGCGATAAATAAAAGCATGAATAAATACAGGAATAAGTAGTATACAGTGTGTTCAGTCAAAATCAGTGTGTGTGCTGTGGCTCAGCTGGAAAGCAGTTGACTCATGACCAGAGTTGGGTGTATTAAGTAATAATAATATTACTTTTGTCGGTAACGGAGTAGTGTAACGCGCTACTTTTATAATTCAGTAATCACACTACAGTTACTAACATTGCCCCGACATGCGTTACTTCGTTACTTACTAAAATCAGTCATAATCAAACCTCAACAAACACCTGCAAAGAACACATGCTAAGGTGAAGCTAACGCACAGCTATTTGTTGTTTGTTTATATCATGTAGTCTGTTCTTCGTCTCTGTTTTCCGGTTGTTGCCTGTTTTGAATGACGAATACACACTGCCGCCGCCTGCTGGTAAGGAGAGTTATTGCCACTCACGCATGCGCAGTTCGTACGTGCTCGGCTGAAGTCTTTGCGGTGTCTGGTTCCAGTGCAACACATGGTCAACACGCAGGAGAACACGCCGACGCAACAGCGTGAGCAGAGATAGCCTGCGCAAAATATACAGATAGCAGGAGACAGAGGACAGCCATGGTCAGATAGGAAAACATTCAGGATCTGGATCAGTCAATGGAAACTGAACTAAAGAGAACATTTGAAACTTTAGCAGTCTGTGTAATCTGCCTGCAGGGGGGGCGGGCGGGCGGGCCGGCCCTGCGAGTAAAGTAACCAGTAAAGTAACAAGTAAAGTAACGAGTAAAGTATCGAGTTACTTTATGTAGAGAGTAACGAAGTAGTGTAATATATTACTTTTTTTTAAAGTAATATATATAGGCGGATGTTGTAGTCGCAAACGATAGCTGGGAATTCTGGGTAGTGTAGTGTCTTCGGAAACTGTAGTGTTTAAACTCCGAAAAAACTATTTGTTTCTCTGAATCGAAGGTTAAAAACACAAAAGCATTGTACACAATTTAAACCAATCAATATTGTGTAATTAACAAGGATAAACTGATGTTTTTTAGTGGATGAGTAATGCAGATATCAATGTGTAATCATTTGACAGTGAGGGGAATATATCCGGTGTTATTATGAAAATTTAGAGACCGGAAAAACTGTTTTCACCCATGCTAACTTTACATGGAAGCTGCATACACGTTATCCTGGCGAGACCTCAAATCATCTTCGTAATATCTATCAAACTATAGATCCTACTAGGGGTGTAACGGTATCCGTATTCGTCCCGTACCGTCACGGTTCGGCACATGCAGTCACACGACGAATACGCCTTTTTTTTACGAGTGGGAAACAAGTCTGTCATTCAGGGCAGTATCTACTACACTATATATAATCCAGGGGGCGGTATTGTGCCTAAAAGCTGTTTGCCAGCCGCCCTTAAACAACAAATGAAGAACAAGAAGAAACACAACAACAAAACGAACAAAATACAAGAAGAAGAAAAATTAGTATGGCGATTTCTGATAACACACAGGAGCTAGAACCCACCTGCTTCTTTTAAATCAGCTGTGTGGGAACATGTCGGGTTCCCTGTGGACTACAATAACGATGAAGTGCGCGAGTGGTGGATCGGACGATGACGGTGTGTCGGCGTTGTTCGATAGCGGTGCGGTATGCTAATGGTAACACACGCCAAACATGCTAAATCATATCAGAAGGCATCACCCAGATTTGCCAATCACCGGAGCCTGGCAAAAGACAACAGCTGATCCCCGCTATTTTTAAGAAGCCAATAGACATTAAAGCCGTGAGACCAAAATAAATAACGGAAGCTTTTGGCATATGTTTTTCAACGGCTATGCGCTCTTGAAACACTTTCTAATTATTTATGATGTCATATTTTCAAGACATCCTTTTTAGTTTTACAGCTTGATGAAACCTTTTTGTTTGACATCAGCCATTATAGATAATATGGCCATCTGAGTGTTAGTTTTTAACTGTTTAATACAGTTAATTATTCAAAATGTCAGAGTTCCTTATTTTTAAACTGAAACTTGCACTACTGTTCAAAAATAAATAACAACAAACCTGGAATTATGCATTTGGGACTTTTTTTTGCTTTTCCTTGTTGTAGGTTGTAGGGACACCGTGACCCCCAAACCGAGGTACGAACCGAACCGTGACTTCTGTGAACCGTTATACCCTACATCCTACACATCGACTGGATGTGGATTCTAAGAGTAAAATATATACTTCTCGCCAGAAATCGAAACAAAAAGCATTTTAATGGCCAAACTATTCCACAATTTAGGATTTTCCAGAGAGGGTTATTTGTGAATAAACGTCCCTCTGGAGCGTTTGCAATGAACGGGCCGGAAGCATGTTGTTTCTTACACGACCACTAGTGGTCGTGTAAGAAACAACATACACTTTAAAACGTGTCTGGGTCGTAATAAGGGCATGAACAATCGGCCTATATGGTCGTTTTTTGTAGGAGGACAGGCTGTCCATTTTGGTTCCCGGAAGAAAGAAATGGAAAAAGAGAAATCTCCAACGAGGCGTTCTGGGGCAGCATAGACAGGTATTTTCTGTGTTAGAGTTGTACTCGTTACAGGGTGTACGTTGAGGGTTTACATGCATAACAACCTTCATAACACACAAGGGGACGGGTAATAACCAGAAAAGCATGACATGGGACCTTTAAATCCTATGATATCAAAAGTTTAAAAATGAATTACTGTGTGTGTGACTTTGTACTGTATCTGTTCTACATGATACATTTTCTGTAGGGTGGTAAACTGAAGTTATCGGTCATAGTAACAGAGTTCTCTGTTGGTTGGCTTAATTAAGTTCTTAATCCAAAATGATATTTCATGAGGATATCAAAATCTTACAGCAGTGGAGAGGCGAGCAGCGAGGGTCATCTCCAGGTTTCCTTTGAGTCCAACCAGCGCAGGCACCAGGATGAACACCTCCGTTATCACCTTAAACACCTTCCAGTGCTGAAACACATGTGAAATATTACATTAGCACTCACAAAAACATTGCACACAGATATACATTCACTAAATGACAGCTTTATTGTAGAAAACTTGGAGTCATATTTGACCGAAACCTCAGCTTGGATAAACATGTCAGTTCAATGGTTTTATCCTGTATTCATCATCTGTACAATGAGTTGAAGCCCTAGCCAATAGCAGCGCATATGTTACATAGTGATGTCATTATGTTACGGAATCAAACAAAGCAGTCCAATGGAGGCTTTTCAGGAAAGGGGAGGGGGGAGAGAAACCCCCTCTGGAGTGAAAACGAGTGCTTTTGATTTGATTTGACCATCGCTGGAATCCCAGCCACTTCGGCCTGTAACAGGCTGTGGTGGATCCTTCTCTAGCTGCCTGGATAGAATGAATAACTCTGTCAGACAATCCACCCTGTCTCAACCTGTCCCTCTCAGGAGCCAAGCCTGGAGAGGACGGCCCAGAGTGGGTAACGCGCCGATTGCACCTGCCTCTTGAGACATCGCCCCCCAGAACTGGGGAATTGCCCAGAGCTGGCCCACCTTCATCTGTGTCACATATCTGAGTACCACGGTGCGATCCGGAACCACTAGGATGACAGACAGACGTTCTCACATCACTCTCCCCAGGAGAGGAAGAATGAGACGCAGCGGTGGAAAGGCGTAGAGCAGCTTTCTTGACCAAGGCTCGGGTGCGAACGCGTCCGCCTCCAAGAGCGGATCGTCGCTCAGAGCCATGGAGAACCACAGGGCACAGTGGCTGTTGCGCCGGCTGGCGAACAGCTCCACCTCTGCTCTCCCGAACTGGGCCCAGACCCAGCTCCAAGGGAATCCTCTTGGTCCTTCTTGGATAGAGCGGCGAGTCCTAGCCACACGTGACGCGACGCCACTGTGGCCAAGGACCTCACCCGCCCCGCTGCGGCGGCCACTCCATGGATCAGATTATTGATCTGTCCAATGCAGCGGTCCGGAAAACCGCTCCCGTCCTGAGGCGGGAGGGCGGGGGCGTCCGTCTGAGGGGTAATTAGGGAGACACCCAACTCGCCGAGATTACTCACCGCAGCCGCCATCTGTGCTCCGAGCCTGAATATTGTATTCAAATATTCTAAGGTGTCTCGGTTCTGCGGCAGCGTGTCAGAAGTTTCTTTCCCTCCGTCCAACCAGCTTCCTGCGGAAGCAGATGGGCCGCCGGGCTCTCGTCGAGGGGGGGAACACCGGGACACACTGTGTCCGAGTGGCCCTGCACCCTGATGATACCTGCCATGGCTGCTATCGGGGCCTTCGTCCTCAACGGCTGCCGCCACGTCGCCTCCACACACTGCCAGATATCTGGCACCGGGGGCGAGATGAAGGCCGGCTGTGCCGGATGCACCGAGCCGTAAAACCCCTGTCGAAGGCGGCTTACTGGCCTCGGTGGCAGCGGTGGGGGGAGCGGAAGGCCCACACGCTCCGCCGCCAGGGTCATCACCACCGGGGAGTCCAGACGCGCAGACCTGTGTGCTGGACCCTCCTGGCCGCCAGACCCGAAATGACCAGACAACGAGGCATCCTCGTCGTCTTCCTCCTCCTTGACCGTGGCCACCCGGCCCCTCGGGATGGCGAACACGAATGGCACCTCGTCATCCTGTTCACCCATCTCCACCACCTTGAGGTCCTGATCCTCCGCCTCCTCCGGAGGGCCCAACTTCACCCGGAAATTATCCCCATGATGTCAGCGGCTTAGCCGAGGGATCATCCGACAAGCGCTGCAGGCCGGCGACTGGCTTAGGCCGGCGACTGGCTTAGGCCGTCCTCGGCGTGGTCCGGCCCCAGGCCGGTGCGGATCAACCCCCGCGATTAAGCCAGGGCATGTCAGACAGGCCCGGTGTTCGAGGAGTGGTGAGTCCATGCTTTTCTTCTCTCTCTCTATTCACGTCTTTGCTCAGTGTTTCACTTCCGCTCGCTGAAGAGAAAGGGATGACAGTCAGGAGGCGAGGTCCCCGCCCCGGGGCCGGCTACGTCTATAGAAGTCTCAGTAGGTGAATGCTTGAATTGATAGCCTGTGAGAGATATAACAGGGATTTTAGCCTTTGCAGACTATTTAAATGCACAAAACCTATATAATACACTACAGGAAAGGGAAAACCCCAAAAAATGTAATAGGGCTAAAGGTGCTTTATGAATAAGATTATCTACATTATTATTCTAAAAAAAACTAATTTACCTCTCCACGGTCGGACCCCATGAACTTTGTCCATTATTCATGACATAAGCACATCATATATTCTAGACCAACCCAGTAGCCTACTTTTCCTGTGTCTCTTAGCATCAGATGACGCCACCCCATACTGCAGAGGTTCAGTGGGTTTAGAAGAACAGTTCATATTTCTGAATAGAACTCCACTTGGATGGTTTCGATCTTTAAATAGATGCACATATTAAAGAACAGCACGGCTGCCAAGAGTGAAGAAATGTTGAGCAGAGGCAGGGAGCGAGGGAATTACAGATGAGAGGAGGAACTGACAGAGGGAACGGAGGAAAGAAAGAGCGAAAATGAAGGAGAAAGTGTCCGATAAGAGATTTCGTTGTGAAAGCATTTTTCAGGGGGAAAATGTCCTGGAAGCAGTAATCAGTAATTCAGATATGAAATATTTTGCTGACAAGGCAATGACTACAATAACCAACCCAGAGATATTCTTAAATATTTAGTATAATAGATAAAGTTCCAGGAAAAACAAGTAACTATTTATTTTTTAAAGTAGCAAAGCTTTTTTCTGGCTGTGCACGCTACAACCTTAAGTCCATCTGTGTATATATGGAACGTCTATGTTCTTTTTTGATGGACTTGGAAGATATTGGATTTTGATATATTGCAGAAAACAACGTTTGTGGCCAACACACGTTTATGATCCTTAAACGTTTAGCTTGACAATTAGCAGTCTTATTTAGTCACTTGTAAGCAATCGCCGTTTCCATGACACATAGAAGCTCTGGATATTAAGTGGGGTATTTATTGACATATTTTATGTCACAAAACTTGAAAATCTCGTAATCTTGTGTTAACCACAGACCTCACTTCAGGTCCTAATTACAAAAAAACATTGACTTTGAGATGAGGAAACTGGTATAATGCCAAGCTTTAGACCTGATAGACCTGGTAGTATAGACCTGATAGACCTGGTAGTATAACCAAAATAAAAAACAACAGAAAAAAATGGAATCTTTTTTTTGTTGTATGTTTTTATTACATTTTTGTTTTTGGTAGCCTTTAAGAATCACTATAATGTTTTGGGCTGCAGTTTGTTCAGAGTTTTAAGATAGCAAAAATGACATTAAAATAGAGTGCTGATGGATGTGGATATGAGATACCATGCTAACATTACATTAATATGCTCACTGCTGCGCTAGTACACTTTGATGGGAGCTGTTTGTAGGATAAATTAATACTTTTTCTTTTTGGTTTGTTGTTCCTAAATCTGAGGTAGACCTACTCAAGGAAAGGCTACAGCTATGCTAGTTAGCTAAGCCATGAATGCCATGGCCAAGAACAAGTGAAAAAGCGGATACTTTTTTTACATTTTTGGAGCTACTAGACAAGTTGTCTATGTTGCATTTGTGATCTAGCTCCACCTTTTGGAACTGCTAATGAAACAGCCAATAGGGATGGGACATATGGATGAGGTTAAAGGGTGCTCAACAAGGACACAAAGGAAGAAAAAAAGAATAAAATAAGAGTATAGTAAATGTTAGGGGTGTGCTTTGAGTGTGTCTATGTATACACTTTGTTCTCAGGACCAGGAGTGACAGGTCGGTTGTCACGTTGGGAGGCTATCTTGGGACATGGCCCACTTCTGCTGTAATGCTGCGGCTGCCTGAGTGTTACAGGCAAAAAGCCAGGATAGCCAAAAACTGTTCTACTGTAGATCCCTCAGGAGATAAAAAACTATATTTGTATTATTTTTGCTTTTGTTGTCATAATTACTGATATTAATCTGATGATGTATTTGAGTATTTAGAAAAGCACAATTATGTTTATATAGTGCTCTTCAAGGTTCTCAAAGACATATTACAGGGTTAAAATTCCTAAAAAAATAACAATTAAGACAACCCACTTAAAATATACTAAACACAACAATAATTACAGATTAAAAGCAGTCCTGAGGAGATGATTTGATTTGTTAACCGAACATGGAGATATTGGTGTAGTTTTAAACGTATCACTAGAAACATTCTAGTTATTAGTTAATGTTTTATAATGATGGCATAATCTTAAAAAGGCCCTATGATTATTTTAGGGGATTTTACTTTCCTGTAGTGTGCTACTGTATATAGGTTTTTGTGCATGTAAATGGTTTGCAAAGGCTAACATTCCTGTGTTCCCTCTTGAGGGAGTTTCTCTCCCACACTCCCCCCCTGCTTTAAAGGCCTCCATTGGACTCCTTTGTTTACTTCCGTAACATAGTGACATCACTATGTAACCGTTGCGCTTCTATCGGCTAGTGCTCCAACACATTCATCGTGATAAACTAAGGGGTGGGACATCTCTAAGCGGTTAACCAATCACAACAGATAAGTAACCAATCAGAGCAGACTGGGCTCTGGCTTCAGACAGAGGGTGAAAGAAGGTGCTGCAGCAAAAATAAAGGGCTTATTGAACATCAAAGCATTTAAACATGTCACAGTCGAGAGACAAAATCCAAATATGAACCTGAAAATAAGTATAATAGGCCCCCTTTAAGATACATTTTAGGCTAAAACAAATGTAGGCAATTTTGCAGCTGTGTGTGTATTTTTTCCCTTGTAATACGGCTTTTATGTGCGCAGCTCCACTTGCTTGGAACAGCCTACAGTCCAAATTGAAATTGAGCAATTGTATTTCTCTGAATGTTTTTAAGGCACGTCTGCACGAGATGCTTTCTGACACTATGGGTGTTTGTAAGTGTTGGTGAATATGTAATTATGATGTCCTCTATTGTTTGTTTTTGTGTTGTTTTTATGTTTCATGTGGAACTAAATTGATGCAGGTCTCCCTTGTAAAAGAGATCCATGATCTCAAGGGACCTATCTGTCTAAATAAAGGTTTGAAATGAAATGAAAATACAGAGAAATATGTCAATTTCTTCTCATCTATGTGATTTAAAGATATCAACGTTTGTATATCCTTTCTCTTTCACATCTGTTCTTCCATTCTCTAACCTCCTATTAAATTAACTATTCACTTTTGTTCAAAGGCTTTCCTCTCATCCCCACATCAAATTCTGATTGGGGAGTCTCAGAAAGGTGTGTGTTACACAGGGCTCCATCTGTTGAGCAGCACCATTAAAGGGAAGAGGAAACTACTGCATGCAGTAACTGCATACATTCATCAATCTGTTCCCCCCACCTGTTCAATTATTCCAAAGTGATTATGTCCACCAATTTAACCGTAATCCATTATTTTTCATAACTCTGCTTACAAACCTAAGGCATTGGCCAATCCATGAAGAAGGTTAATAAGAATGACTGGAAGATATTGAATATTCAATAAAAGGCCAATGTTGGTCTGACCCTAATTTATACACAAGGATATGAAAACGGTGCCAGTTGAGACCATTCATACCGAGAAGCAGGTACAATCAATCTGCCTCTCACACTACATTGAATCCATTATTGCCACATGGATGACCCATTCAACTGCCTACAGCTGTCTGTAGATATGAGCATCTGCCCATATTAATAATTCATCCATGCCACTATGTTAAATGTCTGTGTAAAGTCAGGCTACCCAACCATTCTCACATCCATCCATAGGGCTGAGCAGGTCTATATTTAACCTCATTGTTTTAAAAGTACCGCCCACATTTTGTTCAAAGTACCAAGGTGAATTAAAAACAATCAAGAACCAGAACAATTGCATGAAAACAGATTCATACTCTACGTCTCTAGTTGGACTTAAACTGACTTGAATGCTACTTTTCCATTAGCTTGGGGTTTTGCCGCATCACACAAGCTTGGTTTTTTGTCTGGTAATAGGTTTGTGACTGCATTAAGCATCTGGCAACTTTTGTTTGGTAAACAAATTAACTTTGCAGAACAGAACAGTTCTGTATTCGTGAAAGAAGGTATAACAAAAAGTACAGTTTTGATAGCATCACCTTTTCAGATAGCACAGAACCCTATTCAACCACCCATGAATCAATCTCTAAGAAAAGTTGTTCATACTTGTATAAGGTCCATAACAATGCCAGCGGAGACCAATCCGAGCCCTGACACCAGGTAGGGCACTATAACCTGGGCAGCAATGAGCCAGGAACTCTCCGGTAGGAAACCATATTCTGATCGAGTCAACTTCCATGTCACTCCACGTAACTTCCTGCCCTGGTAGCATAGCTCCAGCTCCAGACGCGTCACCACCATGATGGACAAGGGGTACTTTGTTCAACCTATCGTTATCCCATGGTAAGATTCACTGCAGTCCAAGCAGGGAGGAAGAAATCTGGTTCTGATTCGTCCAAATAAACTTGAGTTGAGTTCACCTGTCCAAAGAAGTGAGCAGAGTGAACGAGAAACCAATCGATGTCCGTCCTTTGTTCATAAAGTGCAAGGTCAAATGTTTGAAGAGCAGAGACACTGGATTTTTTAATGCATGGTTGATCCACTCTCAAAGGATTATAAAGAAATGACAGGCTTTACTTCAATCGTTCTTGACAATGAAGAGTAAATATATCAGCATATAATAATCATTTTTACCTCTAAGGAAAATAGAATTTTAGCGACTGGCATGTCTTAAAATCTTCAGACGTGAAAATCAGATGTAACAAGTGAGAGATTGCCACCCATTTCCCTGATTAATGATCGTGTTATACAGGTGTTGATTTCCACAACAGGGCAATAGAGCGTGGCATCTCTAGCCCTGTGGTGACTCAGCCACGATGATGATTCCATTTGTCAGCACGACACAATCATTAAGAACAATTCTTTCGTCTTTCACGATGTTCATTTACTAGCACAGATGCTCCATATATGCCAAGTCCTTAACCAACCCTGGATCTATCATTAATTAAAGGTTGGTAAGAATACTTTGACATCACAAAAGGTTCAAGAGAATAAACCTGACAATGAAGAGTCATGACAAAGTCCAGTTTCTCCAATCTACCAAATAATCCATTGGCTGTAGTTCAAAGTCCGTCCAATGTAGTTTAGTGTTTGTTGGATAGGGTCCTCAATCCATTGACCCAGTCTGATCAGCTTGACCAATGTGAAGGCACATCTTTATCCAGAAAAGATGATAGTACTGCTCGCCGGGACAGCTGAATGATTGACAGAGGGAAGAAGATAGTCCAGAAGGTCTTGAGAGTTAGGAGTCCTTTATGCTTTTGTCAATCCACATCATCTGTTTTGGCAAGCTCAGGATGAGGAGGAAAACAAAAAAGAGCTCCGTAATGTCTAAAAGAGATACAAGAGGTCCACTGACGAGATGGAGCAGCCGGCTTCTGGCAGTCTGGAGTGCTGGCAATCCTGCTTCCTCCGCTCTGCTGTGACGTTTTACAGCTGACTGCGCTGCCCGACATGCAAACTCATGAGGGAAACAACCGGCTTACCGCCTCCCCTCTCCCTCCTTTTTATTGCTGCGTGCCTTGCTCTCACCCTACCTCCCCTTTTCTATCCATCTACCAACGTCGGCTGGTTTCGCTGCGTTACTCCCTCTCTTATCCCTCTTTTTTTAATCTCTCTCCCTCCACATCGTGACTCATTCATTCTCTCCATCTCTAGGTTGTGTTCACCTGCTTTATTAGCATGTTTGTTCTGTGATCCACTCACAGGCCCAGGTAATGTATATCCTTGGTCTGCACCACAACATGTCAGATTGCACCCACACATACTTTAATTTGTGGCTAAAGCATTGCCCTGCTTTCAAAAAGCTTCTCTTGACAAAAATATTGATTTTAGAGCACTTTTCAGGTCACAAGCATCTACGAATCACTTATATGCAGACGTGTATCTATAATGCAGTCAGTTTCTCTTTTGCATGGCAATCATGTTTATTTGTTCTTATCATAATCAAGTAACTAATTACATGTTCTATTAAACTAGTGACTTTTGGAATTTATTTGATTCAATACATGTTGTCACTAGACTTGAAATGTAATGATTTAATTTCTATTAACTATCAACATGGTATAGTTTTCATTTTCCATAATTATTTTCTCAAAATCATGTTTGTGTTGTACTGTTGTAAATGGTTAAATGTGTTTAATTAATTTTCCTCTTAGTATGTTATTAGCTCTAAATGTGTATGCATAACACATTTTCTTGTTCAGAATAAGCAAGGTAGTCTATTAATTTTGGTATGGGAATTTAGGAGATAAGTAAAAAAAAAGTAATCCAAGCAGAAGAAACCCAGACCTAATACAGTGGTGCAGTAAAGAGTCCTGAAACCCAGAGATGACTCAGCATTCAGTCACTTCTATTTCACTCGTCACAAGGTCAATGGTTTTTTGAACATGTTTGTGGTTAGACGACTGAAATCAGGTAACTCTTCAGCCTTTTACAAGCTGAAGAGTTATTTCACTTTTGTTTTACGACTTTAAATACGTCGGTTAATACAACACTTGTGAATCTCCAAAGCTTCTATGTGTTATAAAAAAGTTGGTTGTTAGCAAGTGAATAAAAAAAACTAATAAAAGTCATCACACCAACACGGGTCCGCCTTTAGCTTAGCGGTGGTAATGTGCAGTCTTGGACCATGATGTAGTTTGTTTATAGCCTAACAATAGCATATTATTTATGCCGATTGCATTTACCCTTCAAAAATTGAAGAATGGTGTTAATATGTGGAGATTATCCTGCTGAGAAAAAATGTGTAAGTATTATAAATGTGTGTTGGCCAGAGAGCTTATTTTCCATAATACTGAAATATATACGGAAATTACATAGCCTTTTGTCAATGGAGCCCTTGCGATGTTTAGCTTCCAGGTCGGCCTAAAAACATATGTTACTGCACCACTCTATGACTAATAGTTTATTTCCCTAATGTGTGTCAAAATGTTGGTCAAACATTTTCCATTAGGAAAAGTGAACACGTATAGAGCTGTCTATAGATTCAAGAACTTGAATGAGTCAGTCAGATGAATCCATGTTAAAGGCTGAAGTAAACAAGCTGCCATTACTGCAAGTATACATTACTTTTAAACCTGGTCAATAACACTCAAGTATGAAACGTTGGGTTATGTATTGTAACCCTTGTTATATTAGCACAGGCGGAGCCCTCTACTGGACACTATGGGTACTATATTACCCTGCGAGCATTCTCCCACTGAGACTTCTATAGACGTAGCCGGCCTTGGGCGGGCCTACCTGAATGCACGCGCATCACACCGTATAAAAGGAGGCCTCGCCTCCTGACTATCATCCTACACCTCTCTTCAGCGAGCGGAATAGGACAGACAGTGCCCTGAGTGGAGGGCTCCGCCTGTGCTAACATAACAAGGGTTACAATATGTAACCCAACGTTATATCTCTCACAGGCTCCGCCCTCTACTGGACTCTATGGGTACTGTGGGTGGAGCCCCGATGTATATGCGCACTGTCGTCCAACAACAACATTCCACCCTCCTGCCCCTGACCGGCATTTCTGGTCAGCAGCTGCTGCCCCCTCCTTTAACCCGGTTGTGACCGTGGAAAAGTCTGGGCTGCGGCTGACAGAGCACACCCTGCCGCGCCTACCTCGCAGAAGGTGTGCCCCCCCCACCCATAGACGGATGGGGAGAGCCCCCTCGGCCTCGAATGGGCTTACTACACGCCTGCCTCCCTGAATCCCTAAGGATAACAGGGAGAGCGCCAGAGCCCATGCCCCACACTCAAACACTGACTCCGTGCAGAGTGTGTGGACTAAAGTGTGGAGGGCTACCCCCTTCCTGCCTCTCGGCAGGAGGAGAGCAGCCCTCTACACTTTTGTCACGTAAGCGCGGCAGGGTGTGCTCTGTCAGCCGCAGCCCAGACTTTTCCACGGTCACAACCGGGTTAAAGGAGGGGGCAACAGCTGCTGACCAGAAAAGCCGGTCAGGGGCAGTAGGGTGGAATGTTGTTGTTGGACGACAGTGCGCGTATACATCGGGGCTCCACCCACTGTACCCATAGAGTTCAGTAGAGGGCGGAGCCTGTGAAAGATATAACGTTGGGTTACGTATTGTAACCCTTGTCTTATTAGCCCTGTAAGGGCCCAGCGCGCCCCTCGCCCATCCCGGGACCCTCAGAGGGCCCGAGAACAGCGAAGGCGCATTACTTCCGGGGAGGGGGTCAGATGCCAACTGACCCACAACCACCCCCCCCCCCCCTACCAGTCATGTGTTGCACCCGCAAGCACAGACGAGGAGAAAGAGCCTGACATGTCCAAGAGATAAAACCTTATAAAGGGACCTGGCGTTGACCAAGACGCCGCTGGGCATATATCCTCCACACTCACACCGTTGAATAAGGCTCTTGACACAGCTACAGCCCGTGTGGAGTGCGCACAAATCTCCGTGGGGCAGGCTCTCCCTGCTTGTCCGTAGGCATGTGCAATGCACTCGCAGAGCCAGCCTGCCAGGCGTTTCTTGGACAGAACGTTCCCGATCACACCGCCCCCCTACACACACGAACAGCTGTTCGGTGCATCAATTGTGCTGTGCAAAACATTGCCTGTTCCCGTGACCCAGCCATGACTATGAGGTCGTCTATGTAAAAGAAAACTCTCATGCCGTGTGCGCACAGCGGTTGAAGCGCTGTGGCCACACATTTGCTGAATGTGCATGGGGATAGGGAATAGCCTAACGGCAGCCTGTTGTATTCGTAGGCTATTCCCTGGAAGGCAAAACGCATACTTTCTGTGCTCTTGAGCAATTTCTACATGAAAGTACGCGTCTTTCAGATTGATGGTGGTGAACCAATTGCCTGGCTGCACAAGCCCCAGTAACTGTTTCACAGTTAACATGCAGAATTTCCTGCGGGAAATGTGGCGATTCAGGCCGCGGAGATCTAGAATAGGTCTGAATTCCCCTGTCTTCTTGAGAACCAGGAAGTAGGCTACATGGAATAAAGACCCTCTTCCCTGCGCTGAGGGTGCACAACAGACACAGCCTGTTTCTGCACCAGAGCCTGAATCTCTGCTGAGAGGAAACCCATCTCCTCCTAAGAGAATAGATTCACCTCTCGCATGCTCATAAAAGGGGGTGGGACGCTGCAAAACTGGAGTGAATAGCCCCGTTTCAGCGTCCTGTCCATCCACTTTGATAGTACACAGCTGAGTTTCCATTCCCCATAACACTGTGTTAAAGGACAAGCCCTCAGCTGTGGGGCCGCAGCTATAAAGCTGTGGTACTCTCTGGCGACCCGTCCCGCCGCAAAACTCCCCGTGAAGGGAAGATTTGCCCATGGAGGGTCGACACAGAAAGGGCCGATTATTTACTGAGGACCCTGAACGCACCGCCGCACGCTCATGTGTGAGCGCACGCTCCCTCATAATGTCTTCTCACCCCGGTGAACAGCATTAATCGGAGTCCTTATAGGAGTAGTGTGTTCTACTAAGGCCCCTGAACGCAACGCCACCCGCTCTTCTGTGAGTGCGGGTGCTGCCATAATGCAACTCTTACCACTATGGTAAACTGCAGTAATTGGAGTCTTAGCCCCAGGCTTAGTGTGTTCCCTAACAGCAATACGCCGGCCATAATGCCTCTGTACACGTATAGCACTACGATAGCATTGCTTGCGTTTTATCACTCTCACCTGCGCACTCCCACTAGCCTCCTCCCTTACAGGAGCTACGGCTGGGGCGGCGAGTTGGGAATCTGTACAGACATCATGTGTAAGTGTAGCATTGTGGAAACAAAGGACACTTAGACTTGGATACAGATCAACCTTTTCTTTTTTTTAAAAAGTTTTCAAGGGAATCTGTGCATCAAATAGGGAGGAGGAGGGATTCACCCTTGCGTCCCGGGCGAAGAGATTGTCTCCCCCCGCCGAGACGCTACCTCCCCCCGCAAGTCAGCTCCGGGCAGACGGCGCACCCCACCCGGCCGCTCTCTGCTGCTGAGGAGCATGCCGAGGTCGGGCAGCCCGTCCCCGTGGCTGCCGATATGCCGGTACCACGGGATGGGCCGTAGAGGTGGAGGGCGCCGCGGCCACGGGAACCCCGTGCCGGCGCCTCTCCCTCCGCTTCATTGTCGCACTGTGCTCCCTCACCTGCATGGAAATGCGTGGAGGAGCGCGTAGCGGGGCCGGAAAAGGGGCCAGCGGTAGCATCCGGCTAAGCTGGATACTCTCCTCCTCCAGGCAGCTGAAGCGCTGAGTGACCGAGGAGATCGACCCAAATAGCCCCTCCGTGGACACGGGGGCTCCGAGGAGATCTTCTCGGTCCTTCTTAGATAGAGCAGTGAGTCCCAACCACACGTGACGAGACGCCACTGTGGCCAAGGAAATCACCCGCCCTGCTGCAGTGGCCACGCCATGAATCAGATTGTTCATCTGACCTATAGTGCGGTCCGGATAATCGCTCCCGTCTTGAGACAGGAGGGCGGGGCCGACTGCCTGAGGGGTGATCAGGGAGACGCCCAACACACCGAGATTATTTGCTGCAGCCGCCATCTGCGTACCAAGCTTGAACATCTTGTCCAGATATTCCAGAGTGTCTCGGTCCCGGGGCAGCGGGGGCAGGGGTCGCTTACCCTCCGCCCAACCAGCCGCCCACCGAAGCAGATGGGCTGCCAGGCTCTCATCAAGGGGGGGCACACCCGAACACGTTGTGTCCGAGCGGCCCTCCACCTTGATGATGCCTGCCATAGCGGCTACTGGGGCCTTCGTTTTAAATGGCTGCTGCCATGTCGCCTCCACACACCCCCATATATCAGGCAGCTGGGGCGAAACGAAGGTCGGCTGCGCTGGATGCACCGGGCTGTAAAACCCCTGTCTCAGGCGGCTTACAGGCCCCTACCCCTCTGCGGTGGGGGTAGCGGTAGGCCTGCGCGCTCCGCCGCCAGGGTCATCGCCGCTGGGAAATCCATACGCGCAGACCTGAGAGTCGGACCTCCAGACACCGAGGCGTCCTCCTCCTCCGGAATCGGGGTCGTCTGGCCCCACGGAAGGGAGAACCGGAACGGCTCTTCCTCCTCTCCTGAATCGCCCATCTCGACAACGTCAAGATCCGGATCCTCCACCTCCTCCTGCGGGGCCTCGCGTGAGCCGAGGAACCATCTGGCAGGCTGAGCATGCCGGCGCCGGGCCCATACCGCTCACGGCGTGGTCAGGCCCCATACACAAGAAGCAGAAGGGGTGTGGATCACTCCCCGCGATCAGGTTTGGACATTTCGGGCAGGTCCTGTGGTCAAGAACTGACTCCATTACTCTCTATTTTTCTCGTCTTTTTAAAGCTCCGTGGAAACACTTCCGCTGCTGAAGAGAAAAGGATGATAGTCAGGAGGCAAGGCCTCCTTTTATACGGTGTGATGCGCGTGCATTCACGGAGGCCCGCCCAAGGCCGGCTACGTCTATAGAAGTCTCAGTGGGAGAATGCTCGCTTTGCTTCCGTTGCTCGCTTCAAAAATTGAGAAAAGTTCAACTTTTCAAGCTTCGACGGAAGTGTCAGCCAATAAAATCATATGCCAGTACAAGCGCTAGCCAATCAAACCGCGTGCTTGTGTGTCCGGGGCGGGAGATTAATGTGATTGGTTATTGGTCACGTGCCAGAAACGCCCACCGGCAAGCTTCAACGCACGCTGCCGTGTGGACGTACCGTTACAGTTGCATTCCAAACAGCATGCCAACAAAGGAAGTGCTCAGGACTGCTAAGATCTCTTGCTAGTTGGGCTGCTGCAGCACTACATGGGTGAAATGTTTTCTACTTTAATGCAATTGTTATGTTATATTTATTCTCACAACATTTCAATAGAACATAGATAATTTCATACTTATAATCTAGCAAGTAACTAACTGTGATTATTGGCTAACAAATAACTTTCCTTGCTAGCCTTAGCAGATGTTAGCATTTAAACTTCACATTGTCCTGTTCACACACAATGGATTCAACTGCCAAATGTGTTTATTTTCCTCACCTACACAGTTCTACTTTATCACTTGAATACAATTAATTAAAAGATAATCCTTGCCCACACACACTCTTAGTCTCTTTTAACCCTACAGTAGCTCCCGTGAGCTTCTGGGATGATCACCAACTATGGACACATTAAGGATAATTAAAAAACCTATAGAACCACATTTTGCAGAATACATCATGGGTGCATTATTTATTTAGTATTTCAGGAACGAGAAATTAAAGGCTCCAGTGTGCATTGCAAGTAATGTTATGGAGGCGTCTTTTGTAATGTTGTAATCAAGCCCTAGCTGAGTGAGCCATATCTTGGAAAGCAATGGTAGAACATGGATGGTTAAAACTGAATCAATCAATCAATGTTTATTTATATAGCCCAATATCACAAATGTTACATTTGTCTCAGTGGTCTTCACAGTGTGTACAGAATATCAGTATATCAGAAAAAGCCTGTTGGCGAACACATGATGTAGGATGTAACATGTGGGATATAGGTTGAATCAATGACAACAGGAAGTGCTTATTTAGACCAGATCCAGACCCACTACAGGCTACAGTAACAATCATAAGTGCTGATTGTAGAGTGCTTTAGTCTTTATCTCCTTTCCATTTAGATAGGCTTCTCTCCATGTCCTTCTATGTCCCCTGTGCTTTGAGACAAAGCACTCATTACTAATTGTCCTCCATCAGACACAAGAGGGTAACAGATACTGTAGAGGAGGGAGTGAAGGAAATACTGATGACCAATAGATAGAGGTGAGGGAATAAGCCATGTGAGGATAGATGAGTGTCCATTAGTGGAGGAAGAAAGAAGTGTTAGTTTAGGATAAAGTAGACAGCGGTGTGTCTGATCTCACTATGCACAGCTGGCCGCAGACGAGAAGCCAAGGACATCAGGCGGAGGATAAAGACGTAAGAGTAGAACATACACATAAAGAAAGTATATTTGGTGGCATAAAACAAATACAAATGTTAATAGCTTTACTAGATGCCAAGATAAGGTGTTTATCTACATCAGGAGGATACGTCCCAGGATACTGACCCAGAAAGCGACGCAGGGTTCTGGTCCAGGTTCTCGTCATCTCACGCCTAGACTACTGCAACTCCCTCCTGGCTGGTCTACCTGCATGTGCCATCCGACCTCTGCAGCTCATCCAGAATGCAGCGGCTCGTCTGGTCTTCAACCTTCCAAAATGTTCCCACACAACTCCGCTCCTCCGCTCACTTCACTGGCTTCCAGTAACTGCTAGAATCCACTTCAAGACAATGGTCAGCCAAATGGCTCACTGCACACGCATTGCGAGGGGGACCCAAGTTCCCATCAGCAAAAACACGTGGGTTTGCTATCCTGACTCCAAAATGGTGGAATGAGCTCTCCATTGAAATCAGGACAGCAGATAGCTTGCACATCTTCCGGCGCAGACTGAAAACTCATCTCTTTCGACTCCACTTCGAGCGATAGAATTACTAACAAAGAATTGCTAACAAAGCACTTATATACTAATATAGGACTGGCTTATCTAAAGCCAGTTGAGTAGCACTTGAAATGTTTTTGCTCTATGAAACCTGATGTACTTATATGATTCTGTTTTCTTCAAGTTTGTATCTTGTTGGTCGAATGCACTTATTGTAAGTCGCTTTGGATAAAAGCATTAGCTAAATGCAATGTAATGTAATAGAATTACATGACCAGTTGTAATCAATTTAGAAAATCATTATACAGGCTACATCACAACAGTGTTTCTCAAACTTTTTCATACCAAGGACCACTTAACCAATAAAAAAACACTCGCGGACCACCTAACTTCACAAATATCCAAAATCACATCGTTTTTCTAGAACAGATTACAAATCGCCTGAATATGGTACAAACAAGTGGCAACATGTGTGATGAAGGTGTTGTGCGGGGCTATATCATGCAATTGAAAGTGAGAGTGCGGAACACTCAAATTAATTAATTAATTTCAAATGTTACCAATATACTCACGGACCACTAGGGGGCGCTCATGGACCACCAGTGGTCCTTGGACCACACTTCGAGAAGCACTGCACTACAACAATGTCTTTTTTACATATATTACACAGCTTAGTTGAATATTCGATTCTGATTGGTACATTTGGACTTTCCAGAAGTCTTCTATTTTTTTGCTAGCAGACCGCTGCTAACGAGAACAGACTGTTGCTAAAGAACATGCTCTGATCAAGGGGTTACGTATTGTAACCCTAGTCCTATAAGCACAGGCAGAGCCCTCTACTGGACTCTATGGGTACTACTCTCATCAATGATACGCGAGCGTTCACACGCTGAAGTTGTAGAAACGTAGCCGGCCAATCAGGGCGAGCTTACCTGAATGCGTGTGCAGGCTCACAGTATATAAGGCAGCTACACCTCCTGACTGTCATCATACACCCTCTTCAGCGAGCGGCATAGGAAAGACAGGGCCCCTAGGTAGAGGGTTCTGCCTGTGCTTATAGAACTATAGGTTACTTACGTAACCCCAGTACATGAAGTGAGATGTCTCACTATGGGATGTGCCTCATCGCGGAGCAAACAGAAGCATCAATCTCATTACGCCAATCCTGATTGGCTGGTGATCTTGACGTTAGCGTCAGGGGAAATCACCCCCTATAAGTAGCTTGCGCCACAACGCATGCGTCATTCAAAATAAGCACCTCTTCTCGCTTCACCATAGCAAGGAGGGCCGTCTGGTGAGACATCTCATGTCATGTTACTCTGAATACTGGGGTTACGATTGTGGTACTGCTCACGGGCCAGGCCCATACAGCCAAGCGCTCTGGGTGTGGGTGAAAGATCGCCCCCCCCGCTTGGGACAGTATGTCCCTGCGTAGTGGGAGCTTCCAAGGCTGCCCGCACAGCAGCTGATATATCTCCGCTAGCCAGTACATAGCTGGCCAGTGTGGAGCTATCAGAATAAGTGTGTGGCGTTGCTCTCTCACTCTGGCCAGAGTTGGAGGTATCAGAGACAGGGGTGGAAACGCGTACAGAAGGCCCGGGGGCCAATCGTGCGCGAGTGCATCCACGCCAAACGGTGCATTTAGATCACGCATCGAAAAGAACAGCCGACACTGAGAGTTGTCTTTCGATGCGAACAGACCCACCACAGCTGCCTCGCAATTCTTGGATGTAGAGTCCAGTCTGCGTAAAGTGGTGCACCTCTGGACAGTAGATCTGCCCCGGGGTTCATCACTCCCGGTACGTGCGTCGCTCTCAGAGAGAGGAGACGTCTACCGCTCCATAGGATAATTTTGCGCGCCAGTGTGTGTAACTGGAGAGAACGCAAACCCCCTTGGCGGTTAATATACGATATTGTGGTCATATTGTCTGTCCTCACGAGGACGTGATGTCCCCTGAGGAAAGGCAGAAAGCGTATTAGGGTGAGAAACACCGCTAAAAGCTCCAGGTAATTTATGTGCGCCCGCTGGAGGTCTCTGCTCCAGAGACCCCTCACCGGGCGATCTTCATAAATACCTTCCCAACCTGTGAGACATGCGTCCGTGGTGACCACTCTCCGTGAAAGGACAGCACCCATGGGCACACATCGTACTAGAAAAGTCGGGTGCAGCCAGTGGCGCAGTGCCATTACGCATCTCACAGTAACCATCACTCTCCAGTAACCATCACTAGTTTAGTTTTAGGGCGGCCACCCAGCGCTGAAACTCCCTCATGTGTAAGCGTCCCAGTCGTACAACCAGGATGGCTGACGCCATGAGCCCCAGCAATCGCAAGCATGATCCGAAAAGAACATGTTTGCGCAGCTGGAAAAGAGCAAGACAAGCTCTGAAAGCTTTCACTCTTTCCGCTGACAAGCGAGCTGAAAAGGGCACCGAGTTCAGGCGTAAACCCAGGAAGAGTATAGTCTGCGCGGGGCACAACATGCTCTTCTCTGTATTTATTACGAAACCCAGGTTGAGCAGGTGCTTTACGAGGACATTTGTCTGCGTAACAGCCTCCTGCTCCGACTGTGCGAAAAGCAGCCAGCCGTCCAGGTAGGTCGCCAGGCGAATGCCCTGTTGTCTCAACGGGGCTATCGCGGCTTCCGTACACCGTACAAACACCCTTGGACTGAGAGACAGACCAAATGAGAGTACTCTGTATTCATAACAGATCCCCTGAAATGCGAACCTCAGATATTTCCTGTGTGGATAATATACTGGGATGTGAAAATACGCATATTTCAGGTCGACTGATGTAAACCAGTCATCTTTTCGCACGAGCCGCAGCAGAGATGTGTGAGTGAGCATTCTGAACTTATATTTTTTAAGATATTTGTTCAGAGCCCTTAAATCAAGTATTGGCCGAATTCCGTTCCCTCCCCGTTTGGGAACGAGGAAGTACTTGGAATAAAAGCCGCCCTGACTCTGCTCGGCGGGTACAATATAAATAGCCCTCTTTTCTAGGAGCGAGAGAATCTCTTTCTCCAAAATGAGGGCTGACTCTCCTCGGGCCTGCGAGTGCAGAATGCCCGAGAAGCGAGGAGGGGTGACAGCGAACTGGAGTCTGTAGCCCCGTGTTACTGTCTTGAAAACCCAAGCGGATGATGTGAGCATCTCCCACTGCGTGCTCCTTAGAGCCAGTGAGGATGTCACATCTCCTCCTCTCTGAGTCTCTATTTGTTGTGTTATAGTGTCTGAACACAGTGGTGCCCCTTAGCGACAATACCCACCGACACTGCGCATGCGCGTGGCGGTGGTGCCTTCACAGACCCATCAACAATCCGCCTTTTGAGAGATGCCGTAGCTGCTCTCAGAAGGGGAACAATTGGCGGGCTGTTTATTGGCTTTATTGATTTTCATCATTTTTTGGAGCTGCGCCCTCGGCCTGAAGCCTGGATGCGTCAGTGGCAAATGTTTTATGACAGAATGATCAACCAATGTGTGACATGTGTTTGTGCAGACTTGAGGATGGTGTTTAGGCATCTCTCGAGGTGGCGGGAACACATTCACGGAGGGGAGAAGGAGGGGCTGTCACGCTGCTCGCTTCTTCTTCCTCGACTGCTGGCCGAAATTCTGGGTTGGCTGAGCCTGAGCTGCAGCCGGAACCGGAGAATTTCTAGGCCAGCCTGCCCTTGTCTCCAGCCTGGGCTGGGGACTCGGGGTGAGCTGCGATCTCTGCGTCTTCGGTGTTTTAAACCGAGCAGAGTTCGAGGCAGCTTGGGCAGAGGACTGCTGCTGCGAGAGCAGCGGCTGGACCCTACGAGGGAGGCAGAGGTGGAGTGCCTCGTCCTCCCTCTTCTTCGTCTCACACCTCCTTTGCATGGAGGCGAGAGCAGAGTCGAAGATTCCCTCGGGAACGATGGGCATATCCAGCACATCCTCCTTTTCCCGGTCTGGGAGAGTGGTGAGGTTGAGCCATCTCGCTCTTTCCTGCACCACCATGATCCCAATTGCCTTGCCCGTGGCCTGGACGGCACAGCGTTGGACACGGAGACAAATGTCTGTGACCGCTGCCATCTCGTCCAGAGTGGCTGCCCCCGGGTTACCCGACAGGTCCTTGCAGAGCTCCGCTTGGTAGGCGGTTAACAGCGAGGACACATTCAGGGCCCTGGCGGACAACGCTGCCGCTTTGTAGGTCTTATCAGTCTTTGCTGACTGAAAACGGTCCGACTTTGCTGGCAGCGTGGGGTTCCTGCTTGGTGACGGGCCCACCTTTGGTAGAAGGTGAACCGCTACCAGCGGTTCCATGGGCGGCATGCAGAGCAGGCCGAGCTTCTCCATTCCGTCACAGTCTAGGGAGGAGGCACCCTGGATTGGGACCTTGTTGCTGAAGGGCCGGTCTCTCCACGAGACCGACACCTCATCCAACATCTCCGGGAAGACTGGAAGGAGTTGTCTCTTTTCCCCGCTGCTTGGGGAAGATGTTTTCCCTCGTAGCCGGACCTGGAGGTCTCCTTGGCCATTTCGGGCCACAGGACGTTGAGTCTGGCCGCAGAGCGCGGGATTCCGGTTCTATAGCCATAGCAGATAGTGAGCCCCAGACCAACACGGAGAGGGGCTCACTCTCTGTGGCGGACGCCCCCGTGTCCTGACTGCCGATCGGCGGGTCCGTGGACATGGGGGGGTCCTGTTCCGACAGGCTAGCTTGTGGAGCTAACCTTCGGCGGAGGCTCTTAACAGTGAAGCGGACGCAATGTCCGCATGAGCCGGGGTTGTCGATAGTGCCTCAGGCGTGTTCCAGCCCGAGGCAGGACGAACAGACCTGGTGTGTGTCTGTGCCTCGGGCAGCGTTGTCTATTTTTCATAGTCTTATATTTCAACAGTTTTACGACAAACTGACTTTTTTGACATAGAAATTATTTTTTAAGATTGACAAACATCACATGTGTAATTTCGTGGCACAATTCAAACGGGATCGAAAGATAATCTTTCTCTCTCCATTGACTTCAATACATAATTTTTCCGAAATAAGGTCCCACGGAGCTCCCCCGGAAGGGGAGGGACTTCGCCACTCTATTGACCGCAAACCCCCAACTTGGCTAGGTGTAAGATCAATTGGGCTGCACCAGTTCCAGTAACTGCAGTAATCCCAACCACTTCGTCCTGTAACAGGCTGTGGTGGATCCCGCTCTTGCTGCCTGGATAGGCTGAACAACCTTGTCAGACAGCCCACCCCTTTTCAGCCTGTCCTTCTCAGGAGCCAAGCCTGGAGAGGTTGGCACAGAGTGGGTAACGCCCCTATTGCACCCGCCTCCTGAGACAGAGCACCCAGAACTGAAGAACTGTCCAGGGCTGGACCACCATCATTTTGTGTCACTTCTGTGTACCACGGTGCCGAGCGGCGACCTGGGGCTACCAGAATGACCGACAACAGTTCTTGTCTCACCCCCTCCAGGAGTGGGGGAATAAGAGGCAGCGGTGGAAAGGCGTAATATGATAGAATAGAGCCCAATGTACCGGAGAGAGGCTCTAGACCAGGGGTCACCTTTTTTAGGATGAGCGCTACTTTCAAAAAATAAAACAAGTCGGGGGCTACTTTTACTCCTCTTTCTTTTCTTTTTTTTTGCAGTGTTTATATTTAGCACATTTTAACATTATTATATGCTTACCTTTAACCTTTGTGTGCTGTTTGGGTCTGTGGGACCCGTTTTCAGTGTTTAATAAAAGAACATGTATGCAATTTAATTATTTTAACCTGCTTTATTTGGGGGTGGACCTTCACATCCTCGAGGGGGGTCCGGGGGTATGCTCCCCCGGGAAGATTTATTTTTTTAAATGTTAAATGCATCAATCTGGTGCACTTTGAGCACAACATGAATTTATTGATTAAGCTCTGAACACTCAGATGAAAGAGAGCTGTATACTTTTCAATAATCCAAACATCTTTAGAATATGATCACAACCAATAACTAATCATTTAAACGTGTGTATTCTTATCTTATGTTACCGAGTTAGCATTCTTTCTTTCTATTTATGCATATTTTCCTAATCACTCCCCTTTTTGTTTTTTTTTATACTGTCCTATAGTACACATTGGAATGATTTCTTACTTTATCTATATTAAATAGATAAAAGTGTGCTCTCGCTCTCTCTCTGTCTCGCTCGCAGACGCTGTGTGCTGCTCCGTGGCGATGGCGACTTGCGTTAAAAAATAATAATAAACATATTTGTAAAGTGGGGGGACACAAACGGGATTTCGAAAAGTGGGGGGCCATGTGTGTGTGTGTGTCAAGTGCAATACATATATATGCAAGTTGCAACACACAGAGTAAAACTCTGCCCCTCATGTGCTGTATAGACTGGCACGACTAGGCTGTTCAATGGGGCTGATGTGTCAAACTCCTTATGAAGTGGTGAGCTGCCACATTGCTTTTCTTCCCGACTGCAACGCTGGTCCCGCAAATCAAGCAAGAACGTGATTGGTCGATATTCATTGTGGGGTGGGGGGAGGAGGGGTGTTAGATAGATATAGAGTTGTAGTAAGTAGATAGAGTTCGCTATGATTGAGGTTTCGTTGATGCGGAAGATTCTTTTAATTACATTTCCTTTTTTTGTTTTGTGTTTCTTTTACATTTTGGATTTGCTTGGTGAGCCATTTTTAGAACATGCCCCGCGGGCGACTAAGTGCCCGCGGGCACCGTGTCGGCTACCCCTGCTCTAGACTCTCCTCCTCGCACCAACATTGGAAACCCAACCACAGTGGCGGCGGCGAGTGTGGGACAGTGATCTCTCCTCTGAGAATGAGCAAGCAGCAGCATACGACTAAGCTGCAACTTTTCCTCATCCACGTGACAGAGGAAATCGATTCAAGGAGCCCTTCCGTAGACACGGGGGTTCACAGGAGATCATCATGGTCTTTTTTTGGAAAGTGCCACGCGGCGTGATCCCACTGTGGCCAGGGACATCACACGGCAAGCAGCGGCGGTCACACCGTGGACCAGGATATTAATTTGGTATCGGCCAAATAATCGCTCTGATCCGATGAGGTGGGGGTATCTTGCGGAAGAGCAATCAGTCAGCCAGACGCCCAACACACCCGTGTTATTTGCAGCCGCCCTGTCACGCGGCAGCGGGGCAGAGGTTCTCCGTCCAGCCTGCTGCCTGTGGGAGCAGATGTGTTGCCAGGCTCTCATCGAGGGGGGGAACGCCGGGTTATGGGGTCTCCGTGCGGCCCCGCACTCTCAGAATACCTACCTTTCCTGCCACCGGCGCTCTCGCTTCCAGCGGCTGTTGCCACGACGCCTCCACACACTGCCAGATATCTGGCAACGGGGGCGAGACGAAAGCCGGTTGCGCCGGGCGGGCCGGACCGTAACCGGCTTACCGGCAGTGATGGGGGAGCGGTAGTCCGACACGACCTGGCGGGCAGACATGTGCGGTGGACTAGCGCCTATTCCGGACCCGGAAGTGTCAGACACCGATGAGGCGAAGTCATCTTCTTCCTCCTCAGCAAACAGAGCCATAACCCGCACGGCTGGGATGGCGAATGTTGGTAGCGTCGCCTCGGCCATATCCTGGTCTCCCACGTCCACCACCTCGAGCTCGTCTTCAGCGTGGTCTGGTCCCAGGCACTCGAACCAGAGCTGGTGGGGATCGGCGCCCCCTATTAAGCCGGGCATGAGGGACAGGCCCGGGTTTCCTGCAGTGGCGACTCCATTAGCTTGCCTGGAGGTAAGATACTTTTGACTTGTTTTGAATCCTTTTTCTCAGGTGTTGTCCAGCTCGCTGAAGAGAAAAGGATGACAGTCAGGAGGTGTAGCTGCCTTATATAATGCGCCCGCATTCAGGTAGACTCACCCCGATTGGCCGGCTACATTTATACAACTTCAGTGTGTGAACGATCGCATCATTGATGAGAGTAGTACCCATAGAGTCCAGTAGAGGGTGGAGCCTGTGTGAGATAGAACAAGGGACTATGTGCAGTTATATCAATCAGCAGAAAGAAGTCTGGTCAATAAAGTGTCAGCTGTGGACAACCAAGATTAGTTTTCATCAGAAAACACAGTGGAACACCTTTCTATATTTGTGGAGAGCACAATACTTTGTATTCAGAATGGCTTAACTGTTCCAAGTAAAGAAAAGAAAAAGAGCGCAAGAGAAGGAAAGGGGTTAAAAGACGAAGCACTGGAAGTCAGAGAAATCTAAAGAAGGAGACAGACATTTACGCACATTTCATAAACATTTTTTATAAAGCCTAGGGCTGGTTTCAAGGTTGCCCGAACATCCTCCTTGGTCCTAGATTTGATGGTCTTTTATTGTATTATATTTCATTGTATTTGCATTTTACATTCTAACTTGTAATTTTATTTTATTTGTGTAATTTGATTTAATCTTTTTACAATGTCATTCAGGTTTGTACATCTGTAAAGCCCACTGAGACCAAATACGTTTTGGGATATTGAGCTATAAATACAATTCGATCTGATTTGGTTTGATTTGAAAATGTGCTTCCAGATGAGCCTAAAACATGCACCGACCTTTACTCTTTTACCACTGTGCAAAAAAAGGTATATTGAGCAACCAGAATTGATAACATTGGCTGTACTGTACATTTTTAGTTGAAATTAATTTAAATATTTTAGTTTTACTGTTAATTGTGCTGTACATTTTATGCATGGTCCTTATTTAACAAAGACATAATAAAAAAATATAAATAGTTCGAAATTATAATATATAGATACAAAATGAAATACATTTCAAATTAAATAAAAAAACTCCAGCTCTCGCACTTGTACTTTGTTGAATGATAATGTCTGTAATGTGTTGATAATGTTTGTACAATATACATTTGATAGCATCAACACATTGTATGTCCTTTTGGTGTCCAAGCAGGACATGAACGATTATCCCTGATGTACAACATCACCATGAATTATATTAAAGTTATGTCTGTGAAAAAATAAAATAAAAAAATAAAACTCCAGCGATCACCATTATGATGTTAAGCTCACATTCTCACTTCACTGTTTCCTGCCCTCACCTGAACATTGTCCAGCACCTGGCCAGCCATCACCATGCCCATCCCGGCCAGCAGGTAGGGAAACAGCACCTGAAGGCAGATAGCGATGGAGGACTCATCCTCCACTTTGGCCGCAGACACTTTGGGCTTATCCTCCTTTTTAGGGAGAGGCAGGGCCACTGGGGGTAAGAGGAGGTCATCCTGGTCCTCTATGGAGCCTACCACACCGGGACCGGCACTCGGGCTCTTCCCCTTGGAGCGGGACTTTTTATTCTTCTTCCTCTGGCGGGTCTGTGGGGGTTTGTCCTCCCCGGGCATGATGGCGGTGGTGGCTGTGAAGACTAGGCTGGTGTTGGATTAAACTGGGGATACAGAATCAAAATGTGGTTTATTGGTGGGGACATCTGGTATGTCAGGTTTGGTTTTATCCTATTTGTACCCAACAATCTTGTAGGTATGGATCTCATCAACTGAACAACTACAGTAAAAGGTTATTTGTCGAATCCAAAAATAAAACTAGATATAAATCAATAAAGAGTAGTTCAATATCTTAGATGGAGTGTCAAAAGAAATACAAAGCTTTAGTTTATCTTTAGCCTTCAATTAACTAGAAATGTTCATTTGTATTATTTATTTGACTTCCAATTAAGTGTTAAGATACATTAAACCTTTATCTTTTTATACTATTCTGTTTTTCTAGCTACTTGGCTGAAGTTTATAAAGTTAGCATTAGTCTTCAATTCTAATGCTATATAGATGTTTCAATTAATGTGACCCTGCTTTTTAGTTTATTTGGCCTTTCCAACATGGTTATCTTTTTTAATTCCCATTCAAAGATCCAGTGGTATCACTGGTTCTCTTTATATATAGAATACAATGTCAGCACACATACAGATGCACAAAGGAAAGCATGAATGCCTCATTGCTAAATGAAAATCTTTGCTCAACCTATCTGTGGCTGTTTTATATTATTATATTCATAAAAATATTTCATACTGTCATTTGCTGCAATAAAGAAGTACCTAGTACCTAGTACCAATATTAAATTGTAAAACTACTTTGTTACAAGTACGTGTCCCCTATTCAAAATCTTACTTAAGTAAAAGTACACAGGTACTGGCGTCAAAATATAATGAAAGAACTAAAGGTGAAAAGTACTCGTTGTGCGTAATATTATATTATAATACTAATTAATGATGCATTAATGTCTACTTCACAGCTGGGAAATGTGGAGCAAATTTTAATTAAACTTTACAATGATATGTCAATGTTTAATTGATGTATATGTTGTTTTAGCTTATAATCTAAATGTGTAAAAAGCTCACAAATAAATGTAGTGGAGTGAAAGTATAAAGTAGCATTTACATGGAAATAGTTGAAGACAATTGCCTCAAATGTGTAATACTTGAGTACATCTACTTCATTACATTCTACCACTGGTATAGTTGTAGCCCTGAAGCTGAACCTACTGTATATCATGGCATTGACAGTGGCTTTATTTTGCATGCTACATATACGTTTTTTGTCCTTGGATATAAAACCTTATAATGTACGTGTATAACGTTCATGTTGTCTAAAAGCAGCCCATTCAACAGCATCTGTCTACGTGATGGGTGTGTTGATGAACCAATCCATACAAACAAACAAAAACCCTGGAATACCTTTACGAAAGTACTGATAACGAAAAATGAAATATGGTATCGTCGACAGATTCCGGAAATGGCCGAATATCTCCGAAGCTCCATTAGATGCGCGTCAGCACAACAAAACACAGATAAACAATCTTCTGTTGATACATATGCATGCCTCCACTGCAGGCTGCCATGTCTGCATACCATAATATCACTTCCCCGATAACCAAGGTTACACTACAAGGCGCTTTTTGATTGGATAAACAACGTGTAGCCCCGCCCCCGTGTGGAGAAAGTGGGCTGCTGCAGGAATTTGGGATTGCATTGGGATATATTCAACATTTTAAATGAAGAATGATGTTTTATGCCACTCTTAAAAGTCAGATCTTTAATATGTTTTAATCATAATACAAGGGGTCCAACTTCATTTTAAGTAAAAGTCTCCAAAAACAAGTGTTGACACAATTTAGAACATACATACATAGAATAAGAGACACTTAAGTATGACAGCTCTGAGCTAAGCCATTTAGAACTGAAGCTCCTTACATGGTCACCGCAATTAAAATAAAATCAGTGACAGATATTCATAATTATGAAGACACATGCTCTTTTACAAACACATTAACTCATAGTTTAAAAGCATATTCCTGCCCCTCTGTCATTGGCTACCGACAGCTTAAACGAACCTATAATACACACAGATGACATATGTTTCTGAATTATTCGACATCTCGTCCTTACCTTTTGTCTCCAGAGCTCGTGAGGGTGTGTGTGCACAACGCGAGCTCCCAATAATAACTATGCTTGCCATGCTGTGTGAATGTGTTGGAGTGTAAATGTCTTGTCTATATTAAGGTGTGTGTGTATTTTCCGCTTTTGGTTTGCTGGTGCATTTTTCAATGTACGTTTGAGCATTAGGCTAACTGTGTGTGTCAGTGTCAGTGTGTGTGTGTGTGTGTGTGTGTGTGTGTGTGTGTGTGTGTGTGTGTGTGTGTGTGTGTGTGTGTGTGTGTGTGTGTGTGTGTGTGTGTGTGTGTGTGTGTGTGTGTGTGTGTGTGTGTGTGTGTGTGTGTGTGTGTGTGTGTGTGTGTGTGTGTGTGTGTGTGTGTGTAATATGCAGTGTGTGAGGCATGCATCATGAGGCACCGTCTTGAATTTCATTGCATTGGCAGATAACGATATCCCCCTCCTGTCTCTTTCCATCTCTGGTGACAGCAGCAGGGAAGGAACCACCATATATATAAAAAAAAACAATAGATAATTCATTACCCAGTCCTTATAATCTAAACGTGTTGGCATTTAAAACCATTTTTGCGCTGATGTCACTATTTTTGTCTTATAAGGAGTAGTATACAAAGCTACTACACTGTGTTACCAATTGTTTGGATATTTGTCTGGCCATATAGTAGCCGGTTGAAATTATAAAAGTATTAATTTCAATCATCATGTCTTTTGGATTCAAGTCATTTTTTATTTTGTCATACGTTAACTACCACGTGCAACATACTGTAAAAAAGCATGGTCTTCATGGCTGTTGCATGTAATAGGACACCACTCTGTGCGCAGGCTCTGACATACACTGGGTAAGCCTGGGTGATGTTCTTAATACTTTTGTGGTCTGTGTTCAAATACAGTCTCCACTTGTGCATTTCATTCATGCGGATGACAGAGTGAGGACGTCTTCTTTCTACTTCTACACCCCAGATCAGATATCGAGCTGCTCTGCTGGTTGCTGTTACTCATAGCTGTGTCTGTATTGCATTATGTCACTTATTGCACGATAGTAGTATATTATGGGCTGTAGTTAAGACCAAGACAAATCCATGCGAGTCCGAATCAAGTCCAAATGCAGACAAGACAAAGTCAAGACTGAGTCCAGAGCTAATTGAGTCACGTTCAAGCTAAAAGCTCATTAGTCATAGCTCATGTTGGTTAACACAGGAAAAGTTGTAGATATTAGCACATTAGCAACGTTTAAAGTACATTTATGTCCCATAATACTTGTTTTGTTGGGTTACACAAATCAAAATGAAAGCTCTGCATCACTATTTTAAAAACAGTGCAAAACAGCATTTGGGGTAGGCACTACAAGTAATGTAGTTATAGTGATTTAACCAGAATTCATTTATTTTTTAGCAACTAATATAATTAACTATTTTTTCTTATTTTAGGGTAAACTTATTTAACATTTTCATATTTAACCAACATAAAGCAACATTAGCATTCATTTGAGCTGTCACTTAGTGATGTTAACTATTTCATTCTCCTTATTGCTCTCCTTTAAGTCTACACTACATATCAGATCACTCGCGTCTATCAGCTATTGCACTGTAGTGGTAGCGCTATATTTTGCCACAGAACAAGGTTGTAGTTGAGACCATGCCCATGTCCACATCTGAACAAGAACAAGTCGAGCCCCACATTACACATATGTACACAACAATATGGAAGTACAACAAAACATGATGTCTCTCTTCAATTTGGGCCACAAATTGAATTATCTTCCATTATTGGTGATCAGATTGAAAAGCTTAATCCAGCCAGCAGAGTAACAACACGCAACAGACACTAAACTCAGTAGAGAAGTGAGTATGTGCATAGACTCATTGCTGTAGCATATGTGACAGCACTAAAGTTGCAACATATGTGTTTTTAGAAAATTGTAATTTGATATAAAAAGTGAATTTACCGGAAAAAAAATGTGGACACGTCCAAATACAACCATTTTGGACGGATATTTGGAGAACCATGCAACATTTTCTGGGCTTACAGATACTGTATGGAGTTCTTTATGTGGGTGACCAACCAGAAGGAATAACAGAGAGTGAGATAAAATAAAAACTGTAGCAGTAAAAAAATAAATTACTTGTAAGTGGTTGGATCGAAATGATTACAACAATTCATGATTTGGTGATTTTAATCAAGACAAAGAAAATACCAATACACTGTAAGCTTTTCTAAATGGCTAAAACATATGCTGAAATGAGTATGATTGTAGATCTACCCTACTCACCTACTATTGGGAACACTTATTCTACTCACCTTGAATATTTGTTTACAAAATACGCTATACATTAATAAATTAGCCGTCTGTATTCATAGAACACAGATATTTACTGTCTTAAAACTCTAGATCACATGGCATCTGACAACAAAGTAGTGTTGTACTGTGATGATGCTGCTTGTTTATTGTGTTGTTTGCTGTCTAAAGAAAACTCAATAAAGTCTAAGTGGAAGAAACATTTAAACATTTAAATAACATTGGTCAAGTGGTCAGGACATTTTAAACCTGGAAGGTCACCAGTTCAAGTCCCGGCAAGACCAAGTGCCACCGAGGTGTCCCTGAGCAAGGCACCGTTCCCTACACTGCTCCCCGGGCGCCGTTCAAAAATGGCAGCCCACTGCTCCTAACACTAGGATGGGTCAAATGCAGAGAAACAATTTCCCCACGAGGGATTAATAAAAGTCCATCTTATCTTATCTGAGTGACCATCAAGACAATACACACTGAAACAATTGGTGGTCAAAATGTCTAACTCACATTGTAGATAATGAAAGGCTGGCTGTACATGAATCAAAAGCTCATAATACTGTATACTTTTGGAGAGCTGTAGATTCCTACCTAGCAGTTCACCATTCCTCCACTAGGTGGTAGCACTGATTAGATATACAGACCAAAAAAGTCCATGTCTTCATAATTACATCAGCACTATTTTCTAAAACAATCAATTGCCTGGCAGAATTCTCACCTAGCAGCAGCAATATTATACTGACGCTAAAAACAGACCCCTGTGGAGAGACTTTGTTTTTCTAAGAAAACTCGGACAGTTTACTGCAATCCAAACAAAGAGACTCATAAAAAAGTTCGAGATATTAGAGTTGACTAGTATGAAGAGCAATTTTCCAAGATCTTAAAGTAGGAGAGTGGGAAGGGCAGGTAGTCCCGGGGGTCTATTAGGCCAATCTGTCCCTAACAGGCTTTAAGTCCTGTACTTATTTAAGTTTATAGTAACATGATCCATGCCGTAGTTATAGATTCCTTTATCCTTCTATTCAGAGGTCCAAAGCCCCCTGGAGGTTATGGAAATCTGGTTTACAGCCCCTCACTGTTTATTTTCAACACATATTAACTTTAATCAAAACCAGGAAAGACTTCAATTGCCTTTCATTATGTTTGGCTATACATTACTGCCTTTTTTTTATCTCTACACAATATATTTTGTGGTGTTCTTTGGCTTCAGATCACTATGACTGTGTGAGCCCTGGCATTTTCAGCACCTCATTAACGCCTCAAGGCAGGCATTGTGCACATGCATACAGAGAGAAATATACTGCATATAAATATTTTCTCTCTCTCTCTCTCTCTCTCTCTCTCTCTCTCTCTCTCTCTCTCTCTCTCTCTCTCTCTCTCTCTCTCTCTCTCTCTCTCTCTCTCTCTCTCTCTCTCCTCTCTCTCTCTCTCTCTCTCTCTCTCTCTCTCTCTCTCTCTCTCTCTCTCTCTCTCTCTCTCTCTCTCTCTCTCTCTCTCTCTCTCACACACACACACACACACACACATTATTTGCACTGCAGAGCTGCTCCAAGCTGGTTAAAAAGTAGGGACTTGCCAGAATGAACTGTAGGAGTCTTATAGCTGTTTTGTAATATTATCTCTATCCAAATTGCTTGGCTGGATTATGATCACGTTTAGCGGTTCATGTATACAACTATATGACATATATATAGTTAAAACTGGTGACTTGGCTAAGATAAAGTCCACATCACATTCCACAACTGCAGGAAAAAAAACGTAGGACAAACATGTATTCTGCTTTGTTCTATCCATAGAAAGGATGTTGTTAGCTGCACTAGGGTGGCCGACAGGTGAGAACACACTACAACGGCCCACAACGTTTCCATTAGGAGAAACCCACTTCAGAAATGATTCAAATAGAAAAACACAAATGGCCAAAACACATGAAATTGAAGAAACTTCTTCACCAACTCGCAGGGTTTCGAAAACATTGACCAACTTGACGAAACATAAGCAGGGTTTACTGTAAGCGCTTCATAAACAAAACTTTGCAAATATATTTAAAATGCTGCAAATAAAAACCTTGCAAGAATCGGAAACAGAACCCAACACAAAAGCATGACCGGAGCGCTTGTTGACATTCAGGACTACTAGCTAACTTAGCTAAACTAGAGATATTGGAATGAATCATGCTATCACATTATTGAACTATGGCAATACAACTCACATGTGAGGTGTAAGTTTCCAACAACTTTATAATCTCCGAAAGTCAACAAGCACTCGGGTCCCAGCTGTGTGCCTCACTTTTTAGTGTCCCTGTTTCCGTTGTGTTTTCATTTGCATGTATTTAGCACATTTGCACATTTCGGCCACCATAAGTCACGGATACCAAATGACACAGTAGATGGGAAACTCTTAACTCACCTGGTCTTTTCCATTTATTCTAAAAGATATTATGGACATTTGAGAACTAAGACTTTGTCCTCTTTAAGATCAGGTTCCAGCAGCAGGACCATCATAACAAACCCACACTGTGCAGCCAAACACTGTTTAAACACACTGGACTTTATTTTAAAGGCTTCATTTTTCTTATTCTATTGTCCCAGAAAAGATCAAAATCCAAAATGAACTGCTTTTGCTGATCCTGCTAAGCCTGGTATATCTTATTCCTCTATGCAAAAGAGCTTCATTGTCCCAAAACTGTGGCTGTGTTTAGATAGTAACCCTCGATGTGCGAAGCAAGCTGGGTAAAGGTTGGGCATTGACCCCGAATCGTTAAGGTTAGAATAGGTCGTCGGGAAGCGAGTCTCGTTAGATTCGTTGGCAGTATTCATAAATCTAGGACCTGGAAACTAATAAAACAAGTCAATGAGCGACACTGGGTTACATGTTCCACCATAGGCAGTTTATTTTGAGTCACACGTTTGCCATCTTGGAGCTGTAAACATCACGTGTTATTCCACCGCTGAAAATAGTTCCTTATAAATGCAGGTTTCACTCCCGTTTGAGTAACATTTGTTAAAAACAGTTTTTGGAAACTTAGTGAGATGTTTTTAAAAATGGGTCTGCTATATATGGCAACAAAGATACAAACAATGTCAGAACATGGGGTTGAATGTTTTTTTTCTGCAGCCTTAGAAAAACATGGAGTATTTCCATCTGCTTACGCACCTATAAAGAGTTGGAACAAGCTGATACAGAATAATGGTACTGTCACAAAGTGTGTTCAAGATTAGTATTCCAATGTTAAAGTTACTTTAAAAGGAAGTGAAAGGAAATGGATGTTAAAAAGGGACTCCAGTTACACATCAGTTTACTCGTCATGAGGAGCACTACTGAGTCTCTGAAAACAGTGGCTTAATGTATTCTGTGGCTCTGAAGGGAGCTGTGTCAAGTGTGATTAAATACCACTGGCGATGTCAACAGGGTTATCTCAGCTTGGGCTCGGAGACTTAACACTTCTTTATAGAACGCCTGCCTCACAAACTGGGAGTGAGCCATTAGAAAGATTTGCTGAACACAATGTGGAATATCTTAGCCTGAAGTATTGCACTATACTTTATGAAATATTAATGTACCTATGGTATTCAACTCCTTAATAGGGGTTCATTGACTTCACTTCATATATTATACTAAGTTTAAGGCTTTAAGTCCACACTATAGCATGCCATGATAGTGTACTCTATCTATCCAGAGCCGGCCCGACCCATTAAGCGACATAAGCGGACGCTTAGCTCCCCGCAGCCACTTAGGGCCCCCTAGCAAAACAAAACTTCCAGAGGAGGTTAGGAGGTGTATAGTGAGAACGGTTGACCTATCAAAACAAAACCGGCCAGCTAACCAATCAGAACAGACTGGGCTCTGGCTTCAGACAGAGGGTGAAAAGAGGTGCTGCAGCACAGTATGAGAAAAATAAAGAGCTTTTTGAACATTAAAGCATGGAGACATGTCACCGTTTTTATTTAATAAATAAGGTGTCTGCCTTGTGCTTTAAAGTAAAAAGATATAGAAGAATGAGCCTAAATATAAATTGAGAAAAATAAAATTCGGGCAGTATTATATATCAATCTTTCTTTCTAAATGCATTGTAACATTGTAACAACATGGAATCCCCTATCTTTAAATAAATGTACCAGTCATCTGATTACGTCTTTGTTCATGTAACTGTAAGGGAATTCAGATACAACATTGTTTAAATCCTGATTATGTAATCCAGCTACATGTAATCCATTACTCCCCAAGCCTGACACTAAATTGCAACATTAAATCCTTTGAGATAATTGATTTTTTCATTGAGAATGGAGAATAAGGTGAAAGCACTGTTGCAGCCCCAGCCCACACAGTAGATGGTGATTTGGGCCACTCTTGCTCCCTGCAGTGTCTGATAAGCCGCTGCAGACAGACTAGCTTTGGTACTTGTGTGATGATAAGCACATTGGTTGATAGCTGTGATAGATGTGTTTCCAGGGTCTCTGGCCTTCGTGCTGGAAACTATCATGGAAACTTGTAATGTTGCTATAAATAAATGTCCCTGTCCCCTGTTGCCAGCCATGCTCATCGTCATGGCACTAGATCTGTCATTGCATCTGAGTGTCTTCTTGTAAAACACCTGTCCTGTTCTGATTGCTTGTTCGACTATCCATTTCTCGATCTGCATACAAAAGATTATGCCAATGCAAAAAAAACTGACCACCACCAAAAATGCACCTAATCAAGTTGTTTTGCAAGGGGCTAGGCTGCATCTGAAGTGGGCCGATATGTAGTGTAGGTATCACAAAGAGGTATTTGACTAAATATGTCGAAGGCCCGCGGGTCTTTCTGCTGTACCTCTGCTTTACCTTGGAGCACCTGCAGCTGTTGGCCTTGTGATACTCCCACTTCACCCACTGTCAAACACACACACACACACACACACACACACACACACACACACACACACACACACACACACACACACACACACACACACACACACACACACACACACACACACACACACACACACACACACACACACACACACACACACACACACACACACACACACACACACACACACACACACACACACACCAACTGCTGTATTTCACCCACTTGTGTTAGTTGTGTCATTACAGCTACTGTGTGAAGTGTATCTCCTTACTTTCAATGTGTGTGTGTGTGTGTGTCTGTCTGTGTGTGTGTGCGCGTGCGTGCGTGAGTGCGTGCAATGTGAAAACAGAGCTGGGGGGGCAACATACCATAACATTTTGAGTTGCATTATTGACCTTCATTTCCTAAGATTGTGTGTAAGTTTGTAAGGTAGAATGTGTACACTTAGGGCCGGCCTGTGTACACATGGCGCCTTTTACTGTCAGAATATCACTGGTCAGTTTTATCAGCTTTTGTCAACATATCAGTGCTGTTGCATGACAAACTTCACCCCCTTGGATTTTATTATATGTCGGTGCCACTTAGTTTTTTCACAATTTCTTCCAACCGTAAGATTATCGCTCACTTTTTCTGAATGAGCTTGTCGTTTAGCAAGGGAGGAGGACGACGACGATAAAAGACACTCATCGGCAGCAACATCAAGGGATCACCCGGCCAATCTTCTTCATCATAATGGCTTTCCAGTCTTTGTTATGATAGTTTCTGTTTGACAGATACAGGCAAAAACACGCATATTATTTCATTTCTAAAATATGGTCACTGGTGCTTTTCAAAACATTTGACATTTTCTCAATTCCAAGCAGCCGCACATACAAAGACACTGGGATCACAATTTTTTTTTTTAGGCAACAGCATGAGACAGAATTTGCTCTGTTCTCACTGGAATACATTTTGAAAACGCGCTATGTGGACCACGAGTTAACTTTTAAAAGGTCGTCTTTCTTTTTATGTAAAAAAACAGCCTTTATTGGATTGATGTTCAGGGAATCGGGAGAGGGAACAACAAGCAGCAAAAGGACTGCTGGTTGGACTCTGTAGTAACTCACGGGAGGCTTCTTGTGAGCATAGAGGAGTTTATTGGTTCCTGGTAGAAACAAACTGCGACTCAGGTTCACCACATACTTAGCACAACAACATAGCCCACAGTTATTCTTCTATGCTTATTGAATGGCAACAACTTCAATGTCGCAGTGCCACCTAGTGGACTGGTGATCTAACATGCAATATATACATGACCTTACAACAGACTCAAAGACTTGGAGGCTGCAGTAAGGACTTAGCCATGGAATATTGGTAATTTTTTTCTTGGCAATGTTTGAAGGGATTGTAACGTAACGAAAAAACTGAGACCTTCACTTTCTGATTTGGAAAAACAAACCCAGTGGAAGTACACTCAGTGGGGTGGCTGAGAATTCCATTCACATGTATGCCATCTTTTATGGTAATTCAATCAGGAGAGACGGTTTTGATGTGATAATACATATTTAATGCGCAGATACACAAATTAATGTGACAGTAGTTTTTAGGCCCCGTTGTGCAGGAAGTATCATTCGGGAGGGTAGAACCGATCCGATGAAAACCCCCTGGGGTCTAGACACTGGTGGTGGTGAATGGATAGTTGGGTCGGTCTGAGGAGGAGTGGTTTAGCTTGACCCTGGATTCGGAGGGACGGGAGGTGAAAAGGGGTGGAGGAGGGTGGCGTTGAGTCACCTGAAATGACAGCTGTCGGAGGGGAAAGAGTAGAATTTAAAGGGTTTGACGGCACGCTATGATAGGCTCTTGGGAATAGAGCGAAGTGATTGGCTAAGCTGAAAAGTGACGCCCCCGGTCACTTATTGAGAGGAGAGAGAGTAGAAACATGGAGATAGAAATACATGAATGAGTAAAGACGGTCTTCCTGGTTGAACTTGCGCTAAGCTTCATTAAGTGAAAGAACCACACAAGGCTCTCGAAATAAGACAATGCGAACTGTCATGGGGAGATTAAGAGTAGCCCTGACGTTCATTTTGAGAAGTCTGGAGTCTGCTTTAAGGTACAGTACGTTGTTAGCTCATGGTACTATGGAGAGCAGGTAAAGACAGCATTATGATTGGCAAGAGCTACAGCCATGGTCCCATGCTCTATTGCCTTTGATTATAACATTCAGGATAGGAAGCATTTCCTTTGATTACTTTGATGCTATGATGTTAAATACTAAATGTAATCAAATAAATATATACTTGAAATCGTGTGATAGAGTATTGTCTGATTAACCAACATTATGACCAATCGCTATTTAGATGCAAGACAGTTGTGTGTGTTACACTATTCTGCCGCCTATTCTGGAGTTCTGAGTTTTGATTCTGTCTACTTCCAATTCAGGTCTAAACAAATGGACATCAGCAAATTGCTTACTAACATCAAGCTAATTGATCAGCATCAAGCCATTTATTAGCATCAAACTAATAAGCCATGAGAGATTGTGGGTTTTCCCATTGTTCTGGCGCCAGTTCTGGACCTTGGTTAGCACTTCTTCAGCCACTACTTAAAAATGTAATTGACTGATTCTTTAGCTGTGTGTACAGCGTTACCAAGAACAACATCAATACCAAATTGTGTGGACCCAAACTCTATGAACCCATTCTACTTGTGTCAAATGACCGCTTGGTATCTTTCATCCTCCTGCTGACTTTAAGAAGTTCTCCACAAATGTTACCTTGAACGGGGCTTATTTGAAATGCTTTCAAAGATGCTTATCACATAAAATGATGGTTAACAAGTGTGCTCGGTTCCTTTTTTATCATAGATCACATTTTAATTTGGAGGTGACAGGGTACACACAGTTCACATTGCACAAGGTGGGCCTACATTTCAAACATGTGTCATCTTTGATGTTGATTCATGTGTATTGGTAACGTTATTGCTTTGCCGTTTTTTATATAATAGTTTAGTTGTAAACGTTAGGTTACATCACATGCTCTGGGCAAGCAACATGTCGGAGGCAGTTGGAAGAACTAAGTTTAATAGCCATTGGATCAAAAAGAACATGTGTGTACCTGTGGGGAAAGTGCATGTGTTAGCATGTGTTAGCATGTGTTTCACTGAATGGAACTGAGATCAGCACTTGTTGAATCGCTGCTGCTGAGTGTCTGTGCTGGTAAAGGGACGTGTTACATAATCATGCTCAACTTTACAGTATGATTGATGACTGGAGCTCCGTACACAGTTGTGTTTATTAGCTACAATTAGCTACAGTGTAGATATGGTAATGAAGGGTAAGCATAGTCTACAAGTAAATGGAATATGATATATTAGATAAATAATTTTCAAGATGCAAACAGATGAATGTTTATGGATGTTCTTTGAAAAGTTCACATAATTTAATAGTTTAATAGTCTTATGGCCTGTGGGATGAAACGGGTGGTTTTAGACCTGATATCGCTGCTCACATTTCCCTTTGCAAAATATCTGGATGAACATCAAATATGTATTTGTTCAGAAAAGACTTGCACACTTGTGATTGTTTGGAATAACAAATATATGAACAATTATTTTAACAATCATAATTTTTTAGGGAAAAAAATGAATGAAATAGAAAGTCAAGACAATTTGTTCCATGATAAAAAACAATCTATAGTTGAGTTTGAATGATCTAGCAATATAATAAATAACTCCTTAAAGTGCAATTGGGTTCATGCAGTTTAAAGTCAATGGGTTTGAGTGTTGGGGTCAAAGAGCCTTGTGCGCAGCATTTGGGAACTAGTTAAAGGAGACGGGGTTCTCGGGGTGGTCAGTGGACCAGCATCTGTGGAGGAGCTCAGTGTCGGGGTCAGCTGGGTCGCGTGAGAATATTTAACCGACGTCTCCTGTCTGCTGAGAAGCCGTCAGTGCAGGATTACTCAACAACACACGTTGCTCCTGACTGACTCACTGTTCTGCATTGCTAACTCTCTTTCCAAATATTTGATTGTATTCATTGTTCCACTTGTTTTCTTAAATTAACAATAATAGCAGCATGGGACTGGAAATTAGATTGACAGATTTGTTGTGGTCAAATGTGTTATAGTAATGACAGATCCCCACTATTAAAACATCTCCACTTTAATCACTTTAAAATAAAGAACATGTTCCACCGAGCTGTGGATCTGAAAACATCCTTTTACACAGGCTTGGGGAGCAACTGATTACATGTAATGGGATTACACAACAACAAATAAACAGGATACAACAAAAATGTATCTGTGTTCCCTTACAGTAACACACAAAAGGCATAATTAGATAACTGTTACATTTCCAAAAATTGAAGATTATTAGCGGGATAACAATGTTACTAGCAAACTAGAAAAGAGTGTGAGATTTAAGAGTGTTTTTGTTGTAAAAGGATCAGGTTTTATTTATTCTCTGTAAACTACTGTTCTGTAGGCTAATACTTTCAGTGTGAATCTATACGCCTACTGCCTGAATCTGCTTTATGGTTTTCACTTTCTTTGCTTCATTTGTTCTTTTTATATTCAGTAGGTGAACCTAAATGTTCATAAAATAGTGTGTGTGAGCTTAACTGTATGTATTAAAGTAAAACAGAGCATTTTATTTTTATTTTCTAACTCTCCCAACCCTGCTTATCACAGTGAGGCCATGCTATGCAGTAATGTGTGAGCGTGATTTATCTCCACACACTGTCACGGTACATATCAATGGCTCAAGCAGTTGCTAACTCTTCCATACGCACACAGGTGCGGGGGACACCAGCTCATGTTGCTCACATGTCACCCTGAGGTTCCTGTCACACTGTAGTAACATGACTGCTGCGTGCTGCCATTACCAATGACCACCAAAGTCATACTAATTACTATTACTGTAGTACTGCGGATCAGAACTGAGTACAAAGACAACTCACAACTACGTTATGTACCTATAACTTTATGTGTTGCTGCTACTTTAATTAGTAATGAACTTTAAATAAATACATTAGCCTTGATGAGGTATTTTGTTACGTTTTAGTCATTTTAACATTTGTTGTCATGTTAACCGAAGATCAATCATTGGATAATGCCAATTTGCTAAATTATATTCCTAAATCAATCTAAGATTACAGCCTACATTATACATAGACATCGTTGGAATAGGTTAGCTGACTAAAAGTAAGCTGTTTCTTGTTAATGTCACATTAGCCTTAGCTAGCGTTTATGTTAGCATGCTAGCTCTGTTTTTATGGTGTTTACTGTTTATGAATGAACATATTTCTTGTTTATTTTTTTGGCAACTGTGTTAGCTAATCCCTGAATAAGTTACTTTTCCCCCCTCACGTTAGCTAAAATTGAAAGCAGCAACATGTTACTGAGATGCAGGTCAAGCAGCTAACTTCAGAAGATGACTTTATGTGAGGAAACATTTGAGCTAGCAGCAATAAGTTCATAATGAAGTCCTCAATTTGTGTTCTCAATATTAAGCATGAAAGTGGGTAGTTTTAGGTAGCATACTTACTCTGTTGCTACTACAATTACATCTACAAAAGCTGCTATGGAGTTACTACTTCTACAACTAAAAAGAAGAAGAAGGAGGGTTACAGGGGATTCTGTCTGCCTTAGAAGACACTTGACAGCTTGTGAAGGTTTAAAGCCTGAAAGACGGTGCAGAAAGGCTGATAACAAGCAGCAGTGTTCTTATATAATGAAGTGAGCAGAGTCTTTGATTCCACCCACAAACCCAGTGGCCTGCTGTGAGTAAGGGGAAGCAGACCAGTGGGCAGGAGAGGTTGTAAAACAGAGGGGAAGAAACAAAAACAGCTACCACCAACCCTCCTTTACTCTACTGACACTGAGGCCTAGCAAAACAATCCGGTGCAACAGCTGTATATCAATTACTACAGGGTTGCCAACTCTGGGCACCTGGCTGGAGTGAGATTTTGATATCATGGGTTTGATTACACATATGCGCACTAAATGACTGCTATCGTGTCAGCAGCGGGACCTTAGCATATAGGATATATATACAATATATACAAATACACAATATTGGACACAGACTATAAAGGGCACAACGTTTCATTCACTAATGAAAGTCAAACACACTGTTTTATTGTGTGCCTGTCGCGATAAGCAATTAATTGACTTATCGTACGATAAATAAAAATGAAGTCGATAAATTGAGGATGTGACTAGCAGTTTGAAAGGATGTACTTGAATTATTATATTATCATTATGTCAGTGGTCTAAAATGGTCATACAACGGTGCCGACAATATTATCATTTATAGCGATAATTTCCGGGAAAATGTATCCAACAAAATGAATTATCGTGAGAGGCCTATACATGAAACACACACACACAAACAAATCTACAGACTTACTCCAAACTGCCAAATATATGAATTAACACACTCTCATTCTCATACACTCTTTGACTCTATGTTGGCCTAGTAGAACAATAAGCAGCAGACTTTTACTTTTTTATCATTTCTACTGGATCTTAGATCTGCACATGCGCAATACACCTGATTGACCAACCGGCTCCCACTGCTCTGCTGTCTGTGTTAACGTTGTTAAGAGTGGTGGGGGCGGGGAGGGAGCGGATCGACAGCTTGAGCAGCTGTCAACTCAACATTGTAAATAACCAACCAAAAAGGTTCATCTTGTTTTTGGAGTGAGAATAGTTTGGGCAGCGTGAGAGCGTGAGAGTGAAAGCGTGTGTCACACGCCAGATGCGTGAGAGTTGGCAACCCTGATTACTATTTGTAGTCCTAACGTCACATTTGCATATAACTACCCGTGCCCTGTGAAACTGTTGGATGCATTTGTAATAGTTCTTATTTCGTTTTCTTCTGCCTCAGTCAACAGATCCAGGACATGAAGCATTTCCATCCAGGGTCTTCATCACAAATCAAGAAAAAATAATGATTTGTCATTGTTTGCTGGTTTGCTTCCTTCTTAGTTGCAGACTGTGCAAAGAAAGTACATTAAGTCAGCTGGTGGCATCGCCTGTCCTGAGAGAGTTTAGCAACTGCATCGCCTGATTGTACTCAGTCGTTGCCAAGTTGCCTTGCCAAGCACACATGCATACATAGAGCACCAGAACAGAAGGTACTGGCAAGGGTCTATGTCTTTGGCCTTTGTCAAGTCTATGAGAAATAAACTCTGAGAGTCCCAGACCTACCCAATGTGTGCAATAAGTACTGTTTGTGTATTCTTCAAGTAGTACCTTGAATGAGTCTTGCTGAACACATCTGCTGTTTCTATCTGCAAATGTGCTTTTTTGAGTCCAAGTGTAAGTACACACAATGACACAAAAGAATGTCACTGAACCGCTTTTCATTTTCTGTCTGTGGTGAGTCACACTCTGGACGACTATCAAAGTGACTGCATCCGATGAGAAGAAAGAGAGAACTATTTATTTCGTGCATGACAGAGAAACCTCTTCTTCTCTTTGCCAAGTAGCGTTCAGAGTGCCAGCAGGACCTTGGGCTGTTGCTTGATATAATCAATGGCAAAGCATAGCGGACTCGCTTACTAACCGATGGTACACCAGATCAGTACAGTAGATTAAATACTTCGCTGAGGCTAAACGAACATGTCTTTTATCATCCTTATTCTGCATATTGGCCTTATATTAAAAATGAGTTTCACTAGTCATTATAAATGCCATAATGGGATAATCACTTTTGATTTCTGGTTATGCATAGGATATTGTTTTCAGGAGTTTCTGATATATTTAATTACATTAAAAGACTCACCTAAATGGTTGTAGAATATATTTTTATGTATTTTACAAGGATTAGCCAGTAGTTTCGATTTTCAGTGGATTTTTTCTCTTAGGATTAAACAAACCCATATCCACAGTAACAACAACATTGTTTCATATGTTGTTCACATTTTGAATCATTCATCACAAAACTCCAGTCACAGCCATTGTAATTGTGTGGTAGCAAAAATCTCGTAGGCATATCCCAAAGCCTGGACAAATAAACCAATGCTATCAGATACCCCTAGGGGCAAGAGAGTTACCTTTTTTCTAACTTTACTGTTGTCAAAATCAACCTGATTTGTGTATTTTTAACTTGTTTTAAACACTGTAGATGTCAAACTATTTGCTTAAAATTCTCTGAGGACAAGCAATTCACTTGAGTCATAGTTGCATAATCGTACAAAAACACAAGACTAAAGCAGTTCCAAACTTCTGTTTAAATGACCCGATTTCCACGAACGTGTAAATCTCTCTGGATTGGTTCAGAGCCTGGATTCTCTAGAGACACAGCCATGTTTCCTATTTGGTTTTTGCCTCCCATTAGCCGCGTTCACACTGCGGTACTTTTCCCACAAAGGTTCATGCGAACTTAGTTCATGCGAACTCTTTAGTTCGCATGAACTAAGTACAGATCGCGTTCACACCAGAAAAAGTCCCTGGGGGAGGATTAGGCAAATGAAGCCGCTGACGTCACTTCTTCTTCTTCTGCTTTGGATTTACTGGCAGGCCGCAACCCACTTCACGGCGTATACTGCCGCCCAAAGTCCCCGGCCGGAAGTCCCCGGAGTTGGGGAAGGCTTCAGTAGAAGCTGCTGGGAGTCCCAGCAGCTTCTACTGAAGCCTTCCGAGTAAATCGCCAGAACGCCGACACCTCCTCATCTCCACCGCTCCCATGTTTTATTTTGTGTTGCCATAAGTTAGTCTCTCTGCGTTTCTGCGCTGGGCTAATGCTAATGCTAATAATGCTAATGCGAGGATAATAAAATGGCGGCTTCACAAAACTTTTTGGGAGTTTTAAGGGGAGTGGTTTGCAATTCGCCCAGCCAATCAGAAATATAGCTCTTTTCTCAAAAAAGAGCCGCTCGAAAGTCCCTGCTTTCTAGCAGGGACTTTCGAGGGGGTAAAAAGGTTCGCATGAACTACTTTTAGTACCGGCTCTTTTTGGTGTGAACGCGATCATGAACTAAGTTTGCATGAACCTTTGTGGGAAAAGTACCGCAGTGTGAACGCGGCTATTGAAAAACAACTATCAGTCAATTAGGCTCACAGTGTTGTAATGTGAGCTGCTGTTCACATTTCCATGTCCCATTGGGCTTTATGTGAAAAGTATTAATTGTTACACTAGGTTTATGCAAATATCCCATGCAAAGCCATTGTAAACTGGTGGCATATCTCAAAGCCTGGACAAATAAACCAATACTATAATTATTAAAATATACCATTAGGGGGAAGAGAGGCAACTTATTTTTCAAAATGTGTGCAAATGTAGTAAAAAGAAAATCAACACGAATTAGGTTTATTTAACGTGCACCTATCATGCTATTATTAGGCAAAAGCATCATACTTGCCAACCTTGACACCTCAGAAATCGGGAGCATTTCCAAAACCACCGCGGGGGGGGGTGCTAGTGGATCGCCAGAGCTGTAGATTAACATTAACATGCTTATTGTAGTTGTAAGTGCACTGTCTTGCAGCCTGAAGCACCATCCTTGATGGAGCATATGTGTGGGCTGGACCTGTAGAGGAGTGAGCAGAGGGTCGTGTTGTCGATTCTTGTTCTGTTTTCTGTGACTATCTTCCTCACCCTCTCAGACTTTCAGTTGCGCGCGCTACTAAAGAGACGCGCTACCATGGAAACCAAACAATGGTGTAGCTGTATTAAAGTCCAAGTGGAAACAGTCCTGAGTAAATCCGATTTTGTCAGAAATCGGGAGAAATGCAGGAGAAATATGACCCCGGGAGGAAACCAGGAGAGGGCAATGAAATTGGGAGTCTCCCGTGAAAATCGGGAGGGTTGGCAAGTATGAATAGCAGGTCTCAGATATATACAAATATATAAAAAACATGTCTATCAGTGGCGAGCCGTCAGGGCCCTCTAGGCTAGATATTCTAAGAAATAATATTTGAAAACATTAATAAAAAAAACATTTTTTTAAAAAATATTTTTTATTATATGTTTTTGTTGTTATATTTTTCATTAGTTTTAATAAAATAACTTGATTTAATTGTATGTAAAATAATATTTCCAAAGAAATAAATCCTTCGAATCTGCCTGTTCAGTTTCTGTTGGAATGTGAAGGGTTAAATGCCGTCTCTGCGAGTTCTGTCATGGGAGCCTGCCTGCAGACCTCCACTCTCAGGACAGTTCCGGTGCAGACCTCCACTCTCAGGACACCTCCACTGTCAGTACAGGAAGTGACGATTCTGACACGTTTTTTTTCCCGCCCACCGAAGGACTTGTTTGATGGAAGTTTTCAAATCACAATGGAGACTCATCACGGAGGTGATGAGTCCGACCACCGTGCACTTTGGGTTGGCCTTGGTCAAGCCCTTTTGACCCCCCCAGCCTGGTTCTCGTAAAAGTTTTTCGCTCAAATGACACCATGGAGGAATGTAACGGGAGTTGACAGGGGACTCTGCCCTCCTCACGAGTGCCTATTTTCGGACACTTTTTTTCACTTTTTCCCGGTTTTATTATTTTTTTGGCGATTTCACCCGGTTTCTACCGGGGACATGGCCCGGTCTCGGGTGTCCACCTACGGCCTGTGTCCAGCCCCCCCCTCCACACTCATCCATATATTAACGGATTTTGACAATTTTTGTTGCATTGTTCTCCTCTCCTCTCACTGATCGAATGGCAAACGCGACCCACTGTCGGAGGGCCTCCGCGCCGGCCGATATGAAGCGTGACCAAGACACACCGTCCAGGGGTCCCACGGGTCCCGCAGCGGGGTGGAGGTTCCCAGCTGGAACCTCCCCACCTCCGCCGCGGTGCACCCGGCAAACACGGTTGTTTCTCGAACCTTCCACTGTTGTCTAGCGGGTGTAACTAAAATACAAGATGTCGTATTTATATATATAAATAAATATATATATCTATATAGATAATAAGTGTCAGTGCTATTTTATATTGTATTAGCGTGCATTTCCTGTTCGGAAAGTGGCGCTGCGGCTGTACTGATAGTAACTACATTACAAGGTGTCCGTATATCTATATATATATATATATATGTATATAATAAGTGTCACGATCCGTCACGATCTGATTTTATTTTGTATTTGCGTGCATTTCCTGTTTAGAAAGTGGCACTGTACTGATAGTGGTGATTTTATTTTGGAATTCTTAGGCTGCGGCCCCATGAGGACGAAAACGGCTAAACGCATAGGATTAACACAAACGCAATCGCAAACGGCTTCCGTCCACATGCAATAATTATCCGGATAGTGTCTGCCCACACGAGACCGCTCCGTTTAGCTCCAACCGCTGGAGAAGCTGCAGTACATATGCAGGAGCCTGTAGGTGGCGCTGTAACTTCCTCCACAAAAGCAGCGAAGAAGAAGGTTGTCATGGTTGCCCTTCTGTTTATTCTCCGCGGTGGGGGCCGAGGGAACCGGGCAGAGTTTTTCGCCAGTCAGCGTGTATTAAAGTTGAAATCTTCCGGACAAAATGATAAAAGTGCCGGTCAAAGGTCTTCTTTGTTATTTATTGAGCTTTAAAACAAATGAATAACGACTCTATATAATATAATGATAAAATACACGGAGCCTCTCTTTTTCCTCCCTCTCTTCGGACAGCGCCAGTGTCTGTCTCATGCAGCAGCTCATCCAGTAATCAGTGACCCGGCCGACTGTAAAAATAAACATATTTATAACTAGTTTAGGGAGTTTGAGAGGTAATTCAAATAGCTAAGGGTGATGATCTGACTTGAAGTGTGTGTTTTGCTGCAGAGGGAGGAGCTGCAGGTGAGCAGAGCTGCGTGTCTCCGTCCTGTCAGATTAGACTTCACTCGCGAGAGAAAGATAAATAATCTGAATTCAGGTGCAGTTTACTTTGACGTGGGGGTGAGCAGCAGAGGTGGGGAGAGGCGGGGCTATTGCCTCATCATTATTGCTGTAGATGTTGCACAAACAACTGTAGCATGGTCAATAGCGTCCGGAGCACGATAGCAACTCTGCGATCCGCCATTGTTGTTGTTGTTGGTGGCGAAACACTTCAGCACTGGCGCGGGGTAAGCGGAGGTGAGCAGAAGAGGTGGGGAGAGGCGGGGCTATTGCGCAATCACTATCAGTGATCTGAAAATGTCCGTATAGGGCGCACACACGGAGCTGTTTGACCCCCCAGAGAGTGGCGTATGCATTTCTATCCACCTTGGGACCCGTTGTCGTTTCCTCAGTCGTTTAGTGCCATATTCGGTCGTCCTCGTGTGGCCAAACGGTCTATATGACACTAAACAGTAACGCAAACGACCGAATTCGTCCTCGTGGGGCCGCAGCCTTAGCGTGCACTTCCTGTACTGACAGTGGAGGTGTCCTGAGAGTGGAGGTCTGCACCGGAACTGTCCTGAGAGTGGAGGTCTGCAGGCAGACCCCTCTCAGTTCTGTGAAGACGGGAGAGCTTGTTGGTCCCTCTCTACATTCACAGAGGGCCAGCTATAGTAACTCAACGAGAGAGTAATGTCAAATGACAGTACAATTGACCAATCATATCTTCCCTCTAAATGGGCGGGCTTTCTTTTCGCGGACTTTATGACAAGTTCCGCCCGCTGTGAGGTCTATGCAAGTGGTGCAGTGACGCGTCCTAAAACCCGGAAGTAAGCCGCGCTCGGATTCCCTCGACAGAAAGCAGTGAGATTTCTCCATAGGATTTTGGAAAATAGCTGTAAATAAGGTCTGTGGAAAACGAACCTGTTAGATAAATGCACGTTTTGTTCAGCCTGATAATATCCACATGTCTATCCTACTTTTATTATTTTCGAATCATAAATCTAAACGATAGATTTATGATCGATATATTTATAATTAGCATATTTCGTTCATGATGGCTCACTTCAGTGAGAGTGATGACATCGTTGCGAAATTATTAACCGAGTCATTTTCAAGATTGAGTTACAATGATAAACTGGAGTGGCAAAGGATCAGCTGAATGACCCACAAGTGCTTCATCCAAAAGGACAGGAGGATGGACTTTGTGTTTAAGTGATTTGATCATCAAAGGTACAGTAGGCCTAAGTCATTTTCAATGCGGGCCGCCGTGCCGACTTAATTCATTTGTCATGGTGTTGTTCTGTGTGGTAGAGGGTCGCTGTCATCGATGCGTTTTGCACCCCGGGCCTCTGTTTTGATATTCCGCTGTGACGTAATATCTCTTCTTTTTTTTCGAGGGAAGGGGGGTCAGAGGGCCTAGGTATAAAAGTCACGGCTCGCCACTGATGTCTATGAAGTGTTTTGCTCAAAATACCAAACAGATCACCCATTATAGCCATGCCTCATATCCCTCTATTTCACTTCCTGTTTCAAAAGTGCTGATTTTGGGTATAAAGCTTTAAAAAATAAGAAATAGATAAAAAAAAAAAGGAGAGGGCTGAGCTCATGCGGGACCCGGCAGCTACTGTCTAAACTAAATACTGCCGTGATGAAACGCCATATCATGGATTATCAAGGATTATGTCTGAAACAGTATGGAGCGCAAAGGCTTTCTCTCTTGCCGGTTATACCACAAGTTGAGTTCCTTTTTATTTCCTGCTTCTTCACACACATGCTCTGTGCAGTACAGGTTAGCTCTGAGTGTTAGCGATGCTAATGTAAACACCGACTATATTACGTCCAAAACAGTCGGGCAGTCAGGCAGATAGCAACGTTTCTGATAGAGCCGTGGGTCCACATTTCCTATATTACATCATATTGGATGCAAATCTGGATCAGCTCCGTTGTATCCCCGTTTTTAGAGATTTGGGTACGTAGGAAAAGAGAGAGGGTTTTATTTTCTGACGCTGCATGAGTTCCCTGACACACTGGGGACACATATTTATGTATAAAAGACATCACATGATAGGTCCCCTTTAACTTAATATAAATACTGTCAGGGGATAATTTCCATACATGTTTACCTTTTTCCCTCTGACACAGATGCCCAACCTTGGGCAGCCGCTATCTCCCTTAAGGAGGGGCTGCCCTAGCATTTAGTTGTTACCAGTTTATGACCGGGCAACTCTCTGTCAGAGATAATTATGGTTGTGGGACACCTGGAACAAATCCTTCTCGGGGTGTAGATGACCCCGAGCCATAAGCGAATGTGATTCAGTTTCACCTGCAGTTTAGTCTATCTATTGAAGAATGTTGATTATTACACTCTGGGGTCTTCAGAATTGATTGTGGCATCCCATGTGGTCAACTCGTGGCCCGTGACATGTCTTGTGAATTCTCCGGCCGAAGCTCCAAATAAACCGTCAGTGTTTGCCATCAAAGCTCCAGCTCTCCTCGTGTCTCTTTGAGTCCTGATTCCAATTTCTACAGAAGTTTCCCCCACAAATACTGTGTATGTCTAACACATTTGTATAAACGTCTCTGAGTACATTTATTTTTGTATGTTGAATAATTACACTTGAGTCATGGTTGCACAATCGTACATAGCACAAGACTAAAGTAGTTCCAAACTTCTGTTTAAATGACCCAATTTCCACAAACTGTGGCACGTGTAAATCTCTCTGGATTGGTTCTGAGCCTGGATTCCGTAGAGACATGGCCTACGCATGTTTCCTTTTAGTTTGTTGCATCCCATTGAACAACAACTATCTGGCAAATAGGCTTAAGGGTTGTAATTCTGAGCTGCTGTTGGCGTGTCCATGTCGGTGTTCCAATAGGGCTTCATGAAAATATCTTATTCCTCCAATAGTTGTTGTTCAGCTAACATTTTAAAGGTTCAGTTAAAGTCTTAGCTTCAAAAGGCTCAGTTTTTCTTGTTAGTAAATCTGAACCCTGAATGTGATTGAAGAGGCCCTATTATGCTTTTTGGGGGTTTCCCTGTAGTGTGTTCTATAGGTTGTCTTACATCTTAATGGTTTGCAAAGGCTAACATCCCAACATTCCCTCCAGAGGGAGTTTCTCTCCCACACACTCCCCCTCACCTGAAATGTCTCCTTTGTATTCCTTTGTTTACATCTGTAACATAATGACATCCCTCCGTAACACTTGCGCTTCTATTGGCTAGCGCTCCAACACATTGAACATGATAAGGGGCGGGACATCTCTAAGCTGTTGACCAATCACATCATAGCAGGCCAGCTAACCAATCAGAGCAGTCTGCTCTGGTTTCAGAAAGAGGGTGAAAAGAGGTGCTGCAGCAAAGGCAGTATGAGAAAAATAAAGAGCTTTTTGAACCTTAAAGCATGGAGACATGTCACAGTATAGGCGAAAATTACAAACATTAACCTGAACATTTTATTTTTACGTCCTCTTTAATTTATTTTAATAATAAGACGCAGCTCAGTCATTTTAAAACGTACTAACTGTTTTTAGCAGAGCTCTTAGTACACTCTCATGCTTCAAACATAAATCAAAGTGCTATGCTCATCAGTAAATTGTTCAGCAAAGGAAATGTCAAACGCAACACAAGCCTTCCCAGTCAAACAAACACACATAAACAAACTCAACATATGGAATCCTCCATTTTTTTCTAATCCATTCACATAAAGGACTCTCTATTGAATATTGGATACACTCCGCCTGTCAGATGTGCTGGATGTGATTTTTTTTCTCATCTCATTGTGGTTCTGGAGCGTGATGTGGGATCGTTTTACTGAATGAATGCTTTCTGTTCTAAATGTCCATGACTGGTCTGACATTCATATAAAAGTGGGGAAAAATGAACTGAATATATACACACATATCTACACACACACGAGGGCCGGAGTATCCTTCGACCACAGAAGAAAACCATAACGCTTCCCAGGAACAGTTGGACGACAGTTTCTGTAAAACACATTTGACCAGCCATGCATATTCCTACATAACTCTCCCACAGAACTATTGTTCATTGTAAAAAGCATCATTCCGAGAGACCAAGTTAAACAACACTTTAAATCTTTGGCCATGTTGCTTATTGGCTTTAAGCAGGCAAGCACAGCCTCATGGTTTCCTGCCAAATCCAGCCAAATCAGTCCTGTAATTGGTCAGAACCATCAGCAGTAGAGAATATAGTCAACTCTCTTTCTTACTGACTCTTATACAGACTCAGATAAGTGAGCATGAATACACAAACACACTCTGCCATGCACAAATGTGTGTACACAGTGTGTGTGTCTCTCCCGCTGCTGGATTCTTAGCATGTGGTAGTGTTTAAAGCTTTGTGTCCAGGACAAAACATACTCGTCTGTGTGTGTGTGTGTGTGTGTGTGTGTGTGTGTGTGTGTACACGTGCGTGTGTGTGTGTGTGTGTGTGTGTGTGTGTGTGTGTGTGTGTGTGTGTGTTGCTACCTTTCTCCTCTCTCTAGGATGCCCTACTCTGAAGTCTTCACAAGGTCTCAATTTCTGTACATTCCAGTGTACCAGAGAAAGCAGATATCCCACGGGAGGTACTGTTTTATAACAAGCACTATCCCGGGCCTCAATATTGAAAGCAGCGCTCCCAGTAAAAAAGTGAACCCAGATACAAGATGTCTGCTTGGCGGGCAAATACTTATGCAAACTAACTCACACTAGGGTAGGAAGGTCTTTATAAGCTCCTGCTCCTGTGTATCACTTTTATTCAATACGACCAGGCTTTGGAAGCAATGGATTAAATGATTACGTAATTGGGTGCAAAAAGACTTTGGTCTCGACTATCCATCTGGCTCCATTAGCTGTTCCATCCAGCAGCCCAACTCTTATTTAACCGTTTTACTGGATGTCCTTTTTTTAAAAGGGTGTAAAGTAACACATTTTTAACAGCACAGAGCCTGGGTAAAAAGTACGAAGTCTTGGGAAGAAAAGGATTAGATGTAATTTTAACTGTAAAACAGCTCAGATTTTATTTCTGCTTTTTTAACTGTAGTTTGTGTTCATCTTTTATGTGCGCAGCTCCACTTGTTTGGAACAGCCTACAGTCCAAATTAAAATTGAGCAATTTTATTTCTCTGAATGTTTTTAAGGCACGTCTGCACGAGATGCTTTCTGACACTATGGGTAAGTGTTGGTGAATATGTACATATGATGTCCTCCATTTTGTTTTTATGTTGTTTTTATGTTTCATGTGGAACTAAATTGATGCAGGTCTCCCTTGTAAAAGAGCTCCATGATCTCAAGGGACCTATCTGTCTAAATAAAGGAGAAAAATAAAATAAAAAATGTGTTTCATTATTGGTGTATTGGGTACTGCCTGATTATACGGAGGCCCTGAAGTGCAAGTCAAAACAACATTTCACAAAACACTACAGCATTTCATAAAACACAACGACATTTCACAAAATGCTACAGCTTTTCAGAAAACGCTTCAGTATTTCAGAAAATGCTACAGCATTTCACAACATTTGCATGGATATAAGCCCCGCCCCCTCTCCAGCACATCCTGTTTGAATGACAGGAGTAAACACAGCTGACAGCCGCGGTTAAACTCGAGCGAATAGAGCAATGCGAATACTGGGGCTTATCTCCATGTAAATGCTATGGTAGACTACAACAAAATGAATATATTTTACCGTGATTTTATTGTAATACACGTTTCAAAATGATGCCGAAGTAACAACATACTGATACCGGTTAGTAAAAACCATGAGTTAATGCTTTGACAAGTGTGCAGACAAGACGGCAGGCGAAAAACCTTTTAAAATGCGTGTTTTCTGAATGGAGATCGGATCGATCAGGATAAACTAACCTGTAGCTGCCAAACTCACAACAACATGATACAGACAGAAATAAAGCAGCGGCTGTATTCACACAGACTGTCTGTGGTTTGTATATTTTTAACTTTTGTCCAGTTTCTGAACAGATATGAGGAGCTGTGAGCTCTGTATGCTCACAGCTAACGGCTGATGTTTTGGGACAGGTTGATGTGGTGATGGGTTGACAGCATGTCGAGGATAACATCATATGTATACCCTTTGTTAAAATATTCCCTTAAGATTTCCATCTCTTCTTCCATTCTTTTCAACTCAGTTTAAAATGTGTGCAGAAACAGCTGAATAGTACCAAACAGGAAATAGGTGGTGCTGTCGGCCGGGTGCTGACCAATCACGAAGCGTCATTTCTTGACTGGCAGCAAAAACAACCAATCACAGCAGTGCTTCTCTGGGTGGCTCTGTCCAATCACAAACAAGAAGCGTTCTCCTTAAAGGAATACCCTTTCGAGAGTTGAAATGTTTAAGTGTTTTGTGAAATGCTCTAGCGTTTTGTGAAATGCTGTAGCGTTTTGAGAAATGCTGTAGCGTTTGAGAAATGCTGTAGCAATTTTTGAAATGTTGTAGTGTTTTGTGAAATGTCGTTGTGTTTTATAAAATGCTGTAGTGTTTTTTGAAATGTTGTTTTGTTTTGTTGAAATGCTGAAGCGTTTTCTGAAATGCTGTAGCGTTATGTGAAATGCTCAGTGGCGACTGGTCATTAGGGGCAGGCACAGCCCCACCTAGTGTCAGCAGAAAGTATTAAAAATAATGATTACAAAAATATATATATATATATATATTTTAAGATCATGTTTAATCATCTGATTCGTCTGTACATTGCTGTTTTAGTCTGTGTTCTTCTAATTAGTGTCTACGTGTGCCTTGAGCTGTTTAGAGCCATGTGGGACAAAACCTGATCATGCCCCTCCCTCTCACATTCTAAGTGAATGGTGACTGTACAAACTACACTGCGCATGCTCAGAGTATTTTCCTATTTAATGTGTGTGACAAAAAAATAATGACCATAGGGGCACTGATCTGCCATCCCCACCATACATCATCTCACATAATTCAGAGCTGATTGGCTGTAAGTACGTGTGGCGCGAAAAGTGTGGTGTGTGTGTGAAGAGCAGGTGAAGAGGAGGAGAGAGACGCGTCCTAAAACCAGGAAGTAAGCTGCGCATGGCTTCCCTGCACAAAAAAGCAATGAGATTTCTCCATAGGATTTTAGAAAATAGCTCGAAATAAGATCTGTGGGAAACGTAGCTGTTAGATAAATGCACGTTTTGTTCAGCCGGATAATATCCACATGTCTACCCTACTTTTATCATTTTCGAATCATAAATGTATCGATTAGATTTATGATTCAACTTTTGAAACTACAAGAAGATAAGGAGGATTTTTACAAAAAAGTAATAGAGATTTTTGTCCAGAGGTATAGGCAAATGGACTTCATCTTCAAGTCAAGGTAAGACCACCATTTTATTGAAAATGGGATCTTACTAAGAGAGAACAATTACATATGTAAATGATAACATTAACATGTTTGGGTATCCTTTTGTTGAACTGTCTGTTTAAAATTAATCGAAGCATCAGACTAAAAAAGATTTTGAAAATAATATTATATTTTGATTTAGGTCAAAATATAATATTTGTAGACCTGGAGAGTCATTGCCAGTGCCTCACCAGCCATGAACCTCACTGCAGAAGCTTATATATAGACATCTACGTTTTTTGTGCCCCACCACTTTTGTAAATATAAAAACGCCACTGGAAATGCTGTAGCGTTTTGTGAAATGTTGTTTTGACTTGCACTTCAGGGCCACCATATAATTATGCTTAATGATAGGCAGGATGTCCTATATAAAATATGTGTTATAGTCAATATCTAGGTTTCTTCTTTTCTAAGAATGCATTGTTCTGTTGTCTTACATATTACACTTAAGTGAAACATCTTATTGTTGTTTCTTTTCCCCTGTATTTATTGAAATTGCATTTAGTAATGAGGTATTCTAAAAGTAAAGGAAAGTAATCAGGTTACTGATTACATTTGTTTTTACAGGTAAATAAAAAGTTTGAATAGAATTCTTTTTTTAAAATAACCCTCCCAACCCTGGCATTTATCATCCTAACAAACTAACTGAACTCACTGATGTGACGTGATAATCTCTGTAAGGCCGGTGGTTTCAAGCTGATAAATCTCATCCAGTATTGCCATCTTGTTCCTTATGTTCGAAGCAGTTCATGTTTGATTTTATGGGTCTAACGTTAGCCTTTAAAGTCCTAAATTGTAACATGGTTCCCAACAACAAATACAGAAGTCAGCCCCTCCATCGGTGCTCTCCTGGTCAACCTTTTTTCTGACTTAAGGCAACTTTACTTTAATCAAAATCATCCTCACTTGTGTATTTTTAACAATTGTAAATACTGTGGATGTCTAACAGATTTGATAAAAAGTCTCTGAGAACAGGCAATACACTTGAGGCATAGTTGCATATGTATACAAAAACACAAGACTGAAGTAGTTCCAAACTTCTGTTTAAATGACCCAATTTCCACGAACTGGGCAGCAAGTGGAGGAAGTAATTAGGACTTTTAGTACAAATACTAATACCACACTGCAAAAATACTCGTTGCAAGTCAAAGTCCTGCATTCAAAGTGTTTCTTAAGTAAAAAAGAATGAACTAAATGTGCTTAGAAGTTAAAGTAATTCAAAATTCAAAGGTTTACTGTAATAAATATCCAATGTGACCTTTAAAAGATTAAATTATATCATAGAATATTATTATTCATGCCTTAATTTAAATGTGGGATTTTACTGTTGTTGTGTGTTAAGACGGAGTTTATTTAACAAATAATTCATGATTATTTTTATTATGGATCATTCTATTGATTATTTTTTTCATTAATTATTGGTTTTTAAATAACTCCAAGTATTTCAAATTATTAAATGAAAAGCAGCCTATCTTCACAACTGAGAGAAAGGAATAAGGCACATTTTCCGGTTCGTATTTGTATTTTGTGTCATAGTCTGCTCCATCATTCACCAGTAGTTTTCCATTCACCTGACTCACCTGTTTTCCACACCCACTCGTTAGCTCACTCTCTTTCTCTTCTGCACTCATTAGCTTCTGCCAGTATTTAAACCCGCACCTTACACACACTCTTTGCCAGATTGTACTTTGCCTCATGCTTGTCTTTCCCGCGTTTGATACCAGATTGCCTACCCGGTTCCGACCCTGCCTGTCCCCGATCTGCCTGTTTCCTGATCCTGCCTGTCCCTCGACTATCCTGTCTGGCCTGTTATCCGACCCTGCCTGTATCTACGCTGACTGCCTCGCTTACTCCCTGACTCTCTGCCTGTCCCTGACTCACCTTCTGCCCGCTGTCCTCCGGTGCGTTAAACTGCTCGGTTGGTATTCCTCAGATCCAGTGGAATCTCCAATAAAGTTTATTACCAATTCTCCTTGGTTTCTCGAGTGCTGCATTTAGGTTCTCCTTAAGATTGTGACATTTTGTGTGACACCATTTACATACTAAAACACAGGAACACCTATAATAATTTGAGACAGGGCTCAACTCTTTTAAATATTCTTCTTTTTTGTATTATCTCTATCATCCCTCCCATGTGAAGTGAACATGGCACAACACTCATTAGCTGGATGCTAAGTCTCTTATTTGTCATTTCTTCACTCCTTGTTTCTCACTCTCAATTTATACTTTTAGTTTTGTATACTTTAACAAGTCATTGTAATTCTTCCTGAATAAAATAAATTAGACTTGTCAGTGTTCAAAAAACACCATCATATTCTGGATTATCCATCCATCCATCCATCTTCTCCCGCTTATCCGTGGTCGGGTCGCGGGGGTAGCAGTTCCAGCAGAGAGCCCCAAACTTTCTTTTCCCTGGCGACATCAACCAGCTCTGACTGGGGGGTCCCAAGGCGCTCCTAGGCCAGCGAAGAGATATAATCCCTCCACCTGGTCCTAGGTCTACCCCTTGGTCTCTTCCCAGCTGGACGTGCCTGGAACACCTCCCTCGGGAGGTGCCCAGGTGGCATCCTAACTAGGTGCCCGAACCACCTCAACTGGCTCCTTTCGACGCGAAGGAGGAGGGGCTCAACTCCGAGTCCCTCCCTGATGACCGAACTTCTCACCTTATCCCTAAGGGAGACACCAGCCACCCGGCGGAGGAAACCCATCTCGGCCGCTTGTATCCGCGATCTCGTTCTTTCGGTCATGACCCATCCTTCATGACCATAGGTGAGGGTAAGAACGAAAATGGCCCGGTAGACAGAGAGCTTTGCCTTCTGGCTCAGCTCCCTTTTCGTCACAACGGTGCGGTAAAGCGACTGCAGTACCGCTCCCGCTGCTCCGATTCTCCGGCCCATCTCACGCTCCATTGTTCCCTCACTCAAGAACAAGACCCCGGGATACTTGAACTCCTTCACTTGGGGTAAGGACTCATTCCCTACTTGGAGTGGACAGTCCATCGGTTTCCTGCTGAGAACCATGGCCTCACATTTGGAGGTGCTGATCCTCATCCCAGCTGCTTCACACTCGGTTGCGAACCGATCCAGTGAGTGCTGAAGGTCGCAGACCGATGAAGCCATTAGAACCACATCATCTGCAAAAAGCAGTGGTGCAATCCTTAGTCCACCGAACTGCAGACCCCCTCCCCCATGACTACGCCTCGAAATCCGATCCATGTATATTACAAACAGGATTGGTGACAAAGCGCAGCCCCGGCGGAGGCCAACCCTCACCGGAAATGGGTCCGACTTACTGCCGAGGACCCGGACACAGCTCTCGCTTTGGGAGTACAGAGATTGGATGGCCCTGAGTAGAGACCCCCTCACCCCATACTCCCGCAGCACCTCCCACAGTAACTCTCTGGGAACTCGGTCATACGCCTTCTCCAAGTCTACAAAACACATGTAGACCGGATAAGCGTACTCCCAGGCCCCCTCCAGGATCCTTGCGAGAGTAAAAAGCTGATCCTTCGTTCCACGACCAGGACGAAATCCGCATTGTTCCTCCTCAATCTGAGGTTCGACAATCGGCGTGACCCTCCTTTCGAGTACCTTAGAGTAAACTTTCCCGGGGAGGCTGAGTAGTGTGATGCCTCTGTAATTGGCACACACCCTCTGATCACCCCGGTGACCACCCCGGTCTGCCACTCCTTCGGTACTGTTTCCGACTTCCACGCAACGTTGATGAGACGTGTCAACCATGACAGTCCCTCAACACCCAGAGCCTTCAGCATTTCCGGGCGGATCTCATCCACCCCCGGGGCTTTGCCACTGTGGAGTTGTTTGACGACTTCAGTGACCTCCCCCCGGGAGATTGGTTTTGATCCCCTGTCATACTCCAGCTCTGCCTCTAACATAGAGGGCGGAGTTGTCGGGTTCAGGAGTTCCTCAAAGTGTTCCATCCAACGCCCTAACACTTCATCAGTTGAGGTCAACAACGTCCCATCCTTACTGTACACAGCTTGGATGGTTCCCTGCTTCCCCCTCCTGAGGTGTCGGACAGTTTTCCAGAACAACTTTGGTGCCGCCCGAAAGTCCTTCTCCATGTATTCTCCGAACTTCTCCCACACCCGCTGCTTTGCCTCGGCCACGGATGAGGCTGCTGCCCTTCGGGCCTGTCGGTACCTGGCAACTGCCTCGGGAGTCCCCCGGGATAACAAATCCCTGAAGGCCTCCTTCTTCAGTCGGACGGCTTCCCTGACCACCGGTGTCCACCAGGAGGTTCGAGGGTTACCGCCCCTTGAGGCACCTAGGACCTTGAGACCACAGTTCCCCGCCGCGGCTTCGGCAATAGAGGCTTTGAACACCGACCACTCTGGTTCAATGTCCCCAACCTCCACAGGAATGCCCGAAAAGCTCCGCCGGAGGTGTGAGTTGAAGGCCTCCTGAACTTGGGCCTCCTCCAGACGTTCCCAGTTCACCCGAACTACACGTTTGGGCTTACCAGGTCTATCCAGAGGCTTCCCCCGCCACTCGACCCAACTCAACACCAGATGGTGATCAGTTGACAACTCCGCCCCTCTCTTTACCCGAGTGTCCAAAACATACGGCCTCAGGTCCGATGATACGATAACGAAATCGATCATGGACCTTCTGCCTAGGGTGCTCTGGTACCACGTACACTTGAACATTATGAGCATCCTTATGTTCGAACATGGTGTTTGTTATGGCCAATCCATGACTAGCACAGAAGTCCAGTAACAAACCACCACTCCGGTTCAGATCAGGGGGGCCGTTCCTCCCAATCACGCCCCTCCAAGTGTCTCCATCATTGCCCACATGTGCGTTGAAGTCTCCCAGCAAGATTAAAGAGTCCCCTTCAGGAGCCCCATACAGGACTCTTTCCAGGGTCTCCAAGAAGGCTGTATACTCTGAACTGCTGTTGGGTGCATAAGCACACACAACAGTCAGAGTTTTCCTCCCCATAACCCGCAGGCGTAGCGAGGCGACCCTCTCGTCCACTGGGGTAAACTCCAACAACGAAGCACCTAACCGGGGACTTGTGAGTATCCCCACACCCGCCCGGCGCCTCACACCTTGAGCAACTCCGGAGAAGAATAGAGTCCAACCCCTATCCAGAAGTAAGATTCCAGAGCCGATGCTGTGCGTAGAGGTGAGCCCAACCAGATCCAGCTGGTAACGCTCCACCTCCCGCACAAGCTCCGGCTCCTTCCCCCCCAGAGAGGTGACGTTCCACGTCCCCAAAGCCAGCTTCTGTCGCCCGGGTCTGGTCCGTCGAGACCCTCTGCTTTCACTGCCACCCTTCTGGCAGCGCACCCGACCCCATCGCTGTTTCCCGTAGGTGGTGGGCCCGCGGGACGGAGAAGCGGAGGTGTTGCCCACGTTGCCTTTTCGGGCTGGGCCCGGCCGGGCTCCGTGGCAAGCCCGGCCACCAGACGCTCGCCGACGAGTCCTCCTTCTGGGCCTGGCTCCAGAAGGGGACCCCGGGCTTCCTCCGGGCCGGGTATCCTCACTTCTTTGTTGTTCTTTCATGAGGTCTTTTGAACCAATCTTAGTCTGGCCCCTTGCCTGAGACCAATTTGCCATGGGAGACCCTACCAGGAACACAAGGTTCCAGACAACACAGCCCCCAGGTTCATCAGGGCACACAAACCTCTCTACCTCTGGATTATTAGACTATGAATTCAAAATTCAGGATATCAATACATGTATAATTCCTTGCTTCCTCTCCCTTCTCGTGGTTTCCTTGGTTCCCTCCATGCATCCCTGGTGGGAGGGACTAAGACGCAAGGAAAGGATGCAAGTGAGGGACGCAGGGATGCAAGTTAATCGACTTTACATCCAGCTTCTGTTACCATCTGTGACAGGTTGGGTTCCCACAATGCATTGCACTTGAACATATTGGTGTTATGTGTGAGTAAAAGTGGAAAAGTTCAGATGCGGCCAGTGTTTCACTCATTGACACTTCAACAGTTTTCTGATGTTGTGGCTTTAGTCCAGGGTCTTTCTAACCTGCTGAAAACCTTCCTGCTGATGAAAGACGGGCTGAAGGCCCAGAGATGGAAAGACTGAAGTATGTCTGAGTCTCTGTGATAGTCTGCTTATTTTTCATCCAGGTTCTGGGCTGTGTAAAGTTTTGTTACTTAACATCTTTTTATAAAAAGCCAATCCAGTATCTAAGGTTACATAGGAGTCTGTCTACTGGAAGGAACAGCTAATGGACACAGATGTATGGTCGAGACAAAAGTCTTAAAGCTCTGCTTGAAGCAGGCAATGCTCCCTTTAATCAGACTGATTTGACCCAAAAGCCAAACCCTAAAAGGGAACAACAAGACAATTCACCCACTGCCAAAAACCTTAAAGCCTCCATTACCGCTCAGCTCCAGATCAACTCCCTTGATGTGTTTGCAGATATTATTAGACCTTTTGAATATGTTTGGTAGAAATCATTATAAAGCCACTTCAAGGACACAGTTTGCTTTTGTTGAGGTGAAGTAATTTGTGTTGTTTATCTCGTATGTAAGTTTGTTGGGGATGGGACGTCTGTGAGTCGGACTGGTTGGTGGGAGACATGATGAGATTGCACTGAAAGCACATCCAATTCAAACAAACATTTGGCAGTACACGGTGCGGCCCAATTACACCAAAAAAGATTCAATTTGATCCGGTGAATGGGCTGAGTGTGTGGCAGGAACATGACAGAAAGATGGCACAATAATAGCAGTAATGGAGATGAGAGATAGAGTGACAAAGGGGTGGCTCTGTCTAAATTCTAAAGAATAGACAAAGTTACCCTCCTTTTTTTAAGATAGCAGGAGCTCCTTTTCTGATATCTGAAGAGGGATTTGTACCAGGCTCAAGGCTGACACAACGTCCAGCTGTGTGTGTGCCAGGCTTTTGACTGTATGCGTTATGTCAAAGCTGCAGTTATCTGATTTGGACAACATGCAGGAAATGAAGCCCAATTACAGGTCTCCGATTGGCTAATCCAAAGCAAAGCACGTGTTAACAGATCATGCTGTATGCAGATGAAATGCATGTTTATTAGTGTTACCGTACAAAATAACATGTATAGAAAGAACAAATTCCCACTGGCCTGACAAAGACCTTTTGAGTACAGGGAAATAAATCACCTACATGGTCAAAATCGAATAAAAAAGGTACAGCAATAGCTCCACCAGTGGCTTATAAATGGGGCACTATACGTAAAAGTGCTTCAGGTTAAGTTATTTAGTTTCAGTCCTGCTGATGCCAACTGCTGTAATAATGAATCGCTCTGTGTTTGTTAGTCAACCGGGCAGCGAGCTGAAGGCTGGCAGAGTGGCCTGGACATGTGACAGAGGAGGTCACAGGTTCAAATCTCAGGTTAATGAGGAACTTGTATAATGGAGAACACACACACACACACACACACACACAGTTATTCAGCTAGCAGAGAGCAAAGTATTTTTTGTCAAAGTCTTAGCAGCTTAACCCTTTTTGTTACTCAGCCAGTGTTCGTGGGTCTGGTGGACACGCTGCCTTTTTGGGTTTCAATTCAACACAATCAAACTATTTTATGTTTACTTCATCTCAATTACAAGCAATACAGCATATATGGTTAATATTTGCCCTTTTACATTTGTTAGATCACATTAATGAAAGTGCTACTAGTTTTTTTGCCTGCTGACCGGCTGGTCCTGTGGCTCGTCTTTTTTTTGTAACGAGCTGATGCTCAATCTCATCCTCTTCTTCAAAGTCACTGTCAGACTCAGAATGATCAGAAATGTGATCCTCACATTCTGAAACTTCTTCCTCTCTATATCATCATCAAATGGTTCTCTCTCTTCCAGAATCATTTGCAAGGCCCTCTAAGCAGAGAATCTTTTGGCCATCTTGATCAGATGTGATAAGGACCCAAACTGGCAAAGCTTTATTTATTGTGTCTCACCCCAAATGTGAAGCTGGGATAGAGCATGAAAAAAATAAAGATTGGTTCCCGCAAGACATAATGCGGGAATGTGAGAGCAGACAGGTGTCCGTGCTTGACTTTACCAACAATGTTGCAACCTTGTGCGGGAATGGCAGACACACACACACACACACACACACACACACACACACACACACACACACACACACACACACACACACACACACACACACACACACACACACACACACACACACACACACACACACACACACACACACACACACACACACACACACACACACACACACACACACACACACACACATAGAAGGCCCAGACAGGTGCACAGGACCTACAATTTCCACACTTGTGTTAGCCCCGGGTCCAGTGGACCCGAACATCCTGTATGTAATGTAAATGTGTAGGGGGGTACAGTGGGTGTTCTTCACAGAAAATTAGCCAAGGCCATTGAGTGTGAGTTTGAAAAAATTATTTATCATATCATTTTTCTTTAGCTAAATAATGAAAACGGGTCCCACAGACCTGAACACCATACAAGGGTTGAATATAAGAGGTGCCTAGTTAAACTCTATTTATTGTATCAACTGTTTTCTTTTTAAAAGTTATTGATGCATGTATTTTCTACTGTGGAAATCTATTTATTTTTGTATTATTCTTTTCTTTTTTTTCATATTGTTAATTCGTGTCCAATAACATGCTTTGACCAAAAAGAAAATCACAATTTGACATAATAAAGCATCCATCCATCCATACATACTCCATACATGGGGAGTTATAAAGTCCGGCCTTGACACCAAATATCTGCACTATAAATATTCTAAATAGTCGTATTACAATCTTTCTACATGAGTTCGCCAACTGAACTTATAACTCGGCCCAAATGATGTCCATTGGCAGAAACAGATGTGTCCATATTTAAAAAAAAAAAGGAATGCAAAGAAAATGCAACAAAAAAACTAATAGTCCTTTTGAGCAAATAGGCTCCAAACCACATGGTTGGTTTGAAATGTGATCCAGTCTGAACACTCTGGACACTCACACTATATTTTGTTGGGTCTTTGAATTCTTTGCAACACAGCAACAATGTAAAATCCCGAGTGACGGAAGTGCCTCATGCCTCTTTGTTGCAAGAGTCTTAGTGTCAAGAACGTGACACAATAATTTGGACTCAAATGCAACGACTTAACAGCAAAGTAAAAAAGTCTTTACCAAATCTAGAAAAGTACAACAATCTCATCACCTGCAGATGCCATAAAGATCAGATTTGAAGACAAAAAAACAGTCTGAATATAGCCTCATCCTGATTGAAATGACTTGAAAAATAGAGTGCCGTTTGACAGTAATTTAAACAAGTTCATTCTAATATTTTCATTCTGTTTAATTATCGAGTGACAACCAACACATTTCAAGACATAAATGGCAGATTTGCATTGCATTGATCTGGAATACTTCCACTTTTCCTCGAGAAAAAGATCATGACCAAGCAGAAAAAGGAGGTTTCTTGCCATCATTATCCCTCTTAAAATACTGTATATCTCCAACACATTTTAAGAACTTTAAAGGACAGTTTTACTCCATGTGTCCCTCGTTAATTTCTCAGCCAGAAAGTAGAACAAAACCTCATGGTTTTATAGCTTTTTAGTTTTGGCAATCTCGCATAGTGGATCGTAAAAACTTTTGAATTTGGGTGCTCATTCAGAATGCATGAGGCTATTGGCAACCCGTGTCTAAAATGATCAGCCAGGGCACAATCGCACCCAAGTGTCAAAGTTGTATATCTCAATCTGATGCTTGCCAGCATTGTAACATTTCTGCAGCAATTAAAAGCCCCTGGGTTCACAAAGTCCTTTACACTCAAAGATAATCTTTTTTTTCATTCCTGTTGCAGCAGAACGGCTATTATCTGAGATCCAAGAAGCAATGGGGAATTTGTGGGCCCCAAGTCGGTAACTTTCCAAGCCTGGCTCGCTGCTTGTACTGCAGTGCAAGGAATGTAGTGGTTGTTTTAACATTACAATGGCTTGGTGGGGTTCTGCTGTGGTCGACCACTTGGTCCCAGACACCCTCAGACATGCCTGCAGGGTGCCTCCAAAAGTAAACCCCAGAGACTGGAGGCTATCAGAAATATATAGTATGCAGTAGTGGAAGAAATACTCAGATACTGAGCTACAAGTACCTCATTTCTTAAGAGCAGGTTTTGTGGAAAATACCTTTCAAAAAGTACAGCAGGGCTTCCCATGCTGTACTTACTTCCCATAACTTCAGAAAATCACATCAGTGATACAACTGAGAAAATTATACTCGTACGTGTTCAATATCACATTTTAGATAACATCACACACTGCACAGCAATAGGTGACAGATGTATTTGTACGGCTGCCAAATTAGAGGAACACAAATTAAAACAATACATATTGATGAGGTTTTTATAGATTGGATTAAATTGCAAGTATACCTCATACTTTCTCTCTTGTTGACTTCTCTAACCTGTATGTGTTACTTAGCCCCAAAAACTCGGCACAAATCCAAATGTTTTTTAGTTTTTTTATAGGGTACAACCAGGGCCACCCCTCCCTACACGCAGATCACACAGACTGCGTGGGGCCTCATCTGAAGCACTAAGGCAGCGCAATTAATCTAATGCGCAAATGCAGCGCAATTATGCACTCCGCAGTTACCCCGCTGCGAGGCTCTGGCGTGCTCCACTAGCACCCCCTCGTCAACGCTCGCGACACACAACATTTCATCAACTGCTTAACCTCTTTATTGTTCTCATACTGCCTGCAGCACCTCTTTTCACCCTCTGTCTAAAACCAGAGCCCAGTCTGCTCTGATTGGTTAGCTGGCTGGCTCGGTTGTGATGCAGCCACACAGCACAGTGTACAGAAAGATGGTGAAGACCTCTAAGAACCAGAAGCCTGTACAGTACACCTGTAGGAATATCTTTTTAGTTTCATCATTATTATTTAATTCCTGCAATTCTCTGTGATATGTATTGCCCTTCCGTTGTCTTAAGCTCCATGGATTCCAGACTACTGCAAGACATCCTGCAGATGCCAAAGCATTTCCAAGCAAAATAAAAAATGTACAATTAAAAATAAAAAAGAGAAGTAGCCTTCCTTGGCAGCTTTAGAAATGATGAATGAGGTTGTCTGTAGAGCACTCTTTACAACGTTGCTATTTGTTTCTGTGTTATTTCTTTTGTTTGTTTAGCCTCCTTTGTATTTCCTCCCTCATCCTCCAGCCATTCCTCCCAAACCACAATACAAGTTTGTTTACCCTTCAGACAACCCAAAGACTTTCGGAAGTCTCATTTTAAGATTCCAGCACGAATTATATGGTGCCTGTAGAGAGAAGAAAAAAACAATTCTTCCTTTTCTTTGCCATCATGTTGGGCTTATGGCATCTGTTACTAAATGCTGATGAATGATTGATGGGACCCCGTCTGCTGAAACACAGTAACCAACGTATTTCGAAACATCTCCCAGAACAATTAATGGCAGGGAGCTTTCCTGGGCGTCTAGACAAACAGTGTGGGCATGACATACTGCCAGCAGATTGGAGCTTCAGTTATATAATCAGAAAGTTAGAAGTAATCTCTTATGTTGAGGGGAAAACAACAGAAAGTAGAGACATGTTATCACAGCAAATAAGCAAATTATCCTCCATTTGTTGGACAAAGACACACTGTTTGGTTAAGATAAGACAACACAAAACATTGGATTGGCACTAAGGCTGCAGACAACAAGGTGTTAATCTAACACATCTCAGACATTTATAAACGCATTCATTTACCTTGAATGTTCCTCGAAAAAATATGCAAAGGCACAAATAGTTTGGATGATACACAGCGTTATATTAGAAAAAGTCGCAATTCTAATTTCCTTTTTTTTTAAGCCAACATGTTCAGTATCGAGGTACAGAATTAAATAGGTAACGGAATATACTTATGCTTAACACTCGAACCGCCAGAGGTCGCTGTATACCTAAAACCGCCAACGGGTAAAATGTACCCGCTATTGATTTTTAAGGTACAATGTTCTTTTATTTATCATACAGAACAGTGAGTTTTGATCGCACAGGGATGAAATTTATACCAATAGAATCTGTGGACTCTCAGCTTTTCATATGATATCGTTTGTGCAGATAGCATGAAGTATAAAATATCGCTACCAGTGCTGATTTAAACGCTTGGTGTTAGACTTGTGTTTTGTTTAGGTACAAATCTCTCTATCTCTATCTATCTATAACTATCTATCGATCCATCTGTAATGTTCTGTTCTATGGACATATAATTGTCTACATAAACAGACGACGTGGACTAATGAAAGCTTTAGCGCAAGTTCAATAAGGAAGACCTAACACGAGTCACTTACACTTATTGCTCCCTTCCCCCCTCATTAAATATGAGGGCGTCACCCCTCAGCAGCCAATTGCTGCACATGCTAAATTCCTTAAATGCCTGCTCTTCCTCCCTGTCAGTTGTCATTTCAGGTGACTACACGCAACCCGCCTCCACCCCTCTCGCCTCCAGTCTCCTCCAGGACAAAGCTAAACCTTCCTTCTTCAGACCGGTCCCACCTACTCATCACCACCACCAGTGTCTAGACCCCGGGGATTTCATCGGAGCGGTTCTTTCCCTCCTGAATGATTATCCTGCAAACCGGGGCCTAATCGCCAAACACCATTCCATTCTCCTGTTGTATTATCATGGCAATCATTTCATTCATATGACGTGTAAACAATAAACATGTATTCCTTCTACTTCTCTCATTCCGTGTGTCCATCTTTATTCAACTGGCACGTCTCTCTCTCTCTCTCTCTCTCTCTCTCTCTCTCTCTCTTTGATTTTTTCAATCTGACTTCATATTGACAATTGTTAACAACAGAGGGTGCTATATAACACACTTTCAGGAAAATTCACGGACTGGGAGACTTTAATATGTTATTGAAAAAAAGTTACATACAATCAAAAAACAGCTGCGGGTCAAATTTACCCGTTGGCGGTTCTAGTGTTAAATGTATCATCATTGAGCTAAGGTTGATTGCACAATGCTATGGCAATAGGGTGATGCAACATCTGCATTTGGATTGGTTCTCTATAGGGCTCATTTCACAAAGCCATTCTTTCTACAGCCAGGTACAATCTCCCAGAATAATGAAAGCTTAAAATACGCTACAAAGCTGAGGAAATCAAGGTGCAGTGTTTTCATGAAAGTAGCTAGCACCAGTTCCGAAACTCCCTAACAGTCCTTGCCGTATTATTATACATATTAGTGGCACATTTATTTGCATAATGCTTAATGTTTGAATTGTGAGGGAGAGACTGAAAGGAGGATAAGGAGAAAACCTGTGATGTTGGCTGAAAAAATGTGGACCGCGATTTCAGTGATCAGTATTGAAAGTAAATACAAAATAATATATAGTTTTGTATGTGTTTTTCTTTTTCACTGATGGTATCTTAATTTGTAGCTAGTTCTGGGGCGAAATCAGGTAGTCTTTACAACAGAAGTTCATTAGAAAATACCACTTTGAAAGGGTTAAGGAGGTATTACAATGCCACTTGTTTCCTAATCAAGTTGATTAAAAAAAGGGTTAGCGTTAAAAATTCAGGGGGCACCCCGTTGGAAATGGGGGAATTTCAGATAAGACAGGGTTGAACTTTAACAAGGGTCTTGTACAGCTATTCGATCGAGTGTCCGATAATGTTGGACAGTCTGCTCCATCAACACTTAAACAAATACTAAAGTCTGCCGTTCTCAGTTCAAATGTGAGCATCACAAGTTCAATCTATAATGTTGTTGGAGGTAAGAGCAGCTTCAGCTCTGAGCTAATTCACCCTGACACGTGTGTTCATGCAGGCCCGGGTGAATGTGCCTCAGTGTGTGTATAATAACCAGACTGCACATCTGTTAAACGGTAACAGATACAGACTGCCCACATAATCCAAGGCCTGCCAGACTGATCATCTGTTGGACTATGATCTTCTCACCCTGCTTCCACTGGTACACAGCTTAAGGTAACATAACCTGTGACAGATATTTAAGGTAGCAGTTACATAAGACATATTGAAATCCATGTGATAAAATAAGTCTTTGATGCATTTTACTTTATTATACACCAATTTTCCATTAAGAATTGATGTTGCTACCGCTACCAGTATTTTCAGCTTTTCTAATTTGAACCTATTAGTTGTTTTTTTTAGGGCTGTCAGTCGATTAAAATATTTAATCGCAATTAATCGCATGATTGTCCATAGTTAATCGCAAATTAATCGCACATTTTTGATCTGTTCTAAATGTACCTTAGAGGAATATTTTTCAAGTTTTTAATACTCTTATCAACATATGAGTGGACAAATATGCTTTATGCTAATGTTTATTATCATTTGAACAATGACAAATATTCTCATGAATATTAAACACAACAACCTCTGAACATTACAAATATTCGCCTCAATTCAACCTGGAACCTCTCTCATACAATAATACAATACACAGGTGTGTGTGTGTGTGTGTGTGTGTGTGTGTGTGTGTGTGTGTGTGTGTGTGTGTGTGTGTGTGTGTGTGTGTGTGTGTGTGTGTGTGTGTGTGTGTGTGTGTGTGTGTGTGTGTGTGTGTGTGTGTGTGTGTGTGTGTGTGTGTGTGTGTGTGTGTGTGTGTGTGTGTGTGTGTGTGTGTGTGTGTGTGTGTGTGTGTGATGGATCGTTGGAGCTATGTGCAACTCAAGGCATATGCTCGAACGGGAGCTGCCTGGACGCTGCAATCATGTTGCGCACTATCTGTGCTGAGTGTGCTGACTTTTCGTACAATGTCCCACTGTCTGACTCTGGCTGCCTGCATAAAGTCAAGTGCTCGGCGCAGTTGTGGCGAAATGTCGCTCCTCTGTTTTCATTTATACAGCTCCTTATATCCGTTAGCGCAGCTAGCTAGCACCAGATGCTAACAACAACAATGCACGTAAGGTCTCTCGCTCGCTCGGGCCACACATACACACACCCTCCCGGTCCCCCCGATGGCCAGTCGGTACCTGCCGGTGAGCGTGGAAGTGTGGTCTGCCACAAGCGGGCGGCAGGAGCGGGGCTGTCAGCATAGGCTTGTAGATGGTATTTTAAACTCGATGCGCTCTGAAACTACGGGGCGGCCGAGGAAAAAAAATACACATGCGTTAATCGCGTTAAAATAATTAGTGGCGCTAATTTTTTTTTATTAACGCGTTAACTTGACAGCCCTAGTTTTTTTATTAGCACCTTTTTAATTACTATTCTTAAACTGCACCCTCTCCAAACATGCTTGTAGGTAGAGATTAAGTTAGATTTTTCGCTGTTGAACTACTGCTCCTTGATCGCGCTAGAGGGGGCTAACATGGCGGCTCACATGGCTAACAACGGCTATTTCCCATATAATTCTGGGAAATGACACAAAGAGAAGGCAGGAGTAAACCAAAGAGCTGGGTCCAGACCAGAGATGGGATCGTTACTAAAAAAAAGCAATATATTACATATTATATATTACTTTTTAAAAAAAAGTAATATATTACACTACTTCGTTACTCTCTACATAACGTAACTCGTTACTTTACTCGTTACTTTACTCACAGGGCCGGCCCGCCCCTCCCTACAGGCAGATCACGCAGACTGCGGCGCATCTACTGTACAGTGTAAGCGCGCCACAGTTTTGCCTCTGCGAGACTCCAATTACTATTGCAATAAGGAAGACATAACACAAGTCTTTCTTTTTATATGCTCTTTAATAAAATAGGCTACCAGCCTACCACAACAAGCTAACAGTCTGTGAAACGTAATGAGCATTTCAAGAGAAACATTGTAATAACAGAACAAGTGGGCCATATCAATGTGATGTGACACTGGCAAAATAAACAAATACTTTACAAATAAATAGCCTGTATAAACCTTACAGTAGCTATTAGCTTCACCTTAGCATGTGTTCTTTGCAGGTGTTTGTTGAGGTTTGACGTGGTGTTTACAGCAGTGGATAACAGCTTCTGGCCTGGATACAGTTTGCACCTCACCGTCACATTCCTGTCTATTCTTCGGACAAACTCAAAATAATGGGCATACCTCCACCCCTCGAAAGTTATCACTGAATCAGCCATGTTTATGCAGCACTGCACGTGGAGATGTAGACGCGCAAGTTGCGCAGATTACGTACATATAAACCTGCGGCGGAAACCCCTCTTGTCTGTCAGTGTGATTATGACTGATTTTATAAAAGTAACTAAGTAACGCGTTACACTACTCCGTTACCAACAAAAGTAATATTATTTTACTTTGTAACGCGTTACACCAAAAAAAGAAAAAAAATTCAAAGTGAAAAATATTACATATATAGTAGTAATAATAATAATAATAAGAATATAGTTGAACTAAAATAAATTGTAATTGTGGTTAAATAACATTGTCTGCTGCATTTATTTGGTCAATTTAAACGGTAAGTAACGTTATTATGTCAGGTGCGAGTGACCTGTGCCCCTGCGTGTTCGTCATTTGCAGTAGTCAATGATGGACATCAGAAAATGGTTAAAACAACCAGCCCTTATCGCCAGCAGTAACACTGCATCTACTGCAGGTAATAACAGTTCAGATCATGGGGACATTACGTTACCCGCGGCCACTGTCATGGACACTAATGTCCTCCCGCCTGACTCGCCAGCTTTGCCTGCCTCGCCCACGGAGGTGGAGCAGCCGCAGCTCTCTTTGTTGCCCCAAACACCGCCACCCCTCGGCGGCCAGCAAGTGCCAGAGGACCTCGGCAAAACAGAGCCTGCCCAGGTATATTTAAAAAAGTACCCAACTTGCCTGTACAGTGGGGTAAGATGCTCATTTTGCAGCTCATGGTTTCAAAACAGAGATTGGCTGGAATATTCCTGTAAAAAAGATGCCATCTTCTGCTATGCATGTAGACATTTCGGTCTAAAAGAGTGATTTGTAAAATATCCAGAAAGAAAAAGTAAATCTGTTTACAGTTCTGTTTCATATGGATGTTGAGAGATGTATCCATAGATCTCTTCATTTTGCTCTCAAAGTGCACCAGATTGATGCTTTTAACTTCCCCCGGGCCCCCCTAGAGGAGGTGAGGACCCCCCCTAGAGGGTGTTAGGTCCACTCCCCACTTATAAAAATAGCATTTTACCACTGCACCCTCTCTAATCTCAGATGCACCCCGAGTGATTTTGTTCTGGAACCGGGCCTGCGTTACACCCAACTCTGGTCCAGACTTATGGAGAAAATTAGATATAAGCTGGGTTTTCCCCCTCTCATCAACGGCAACGTAAGATCACTGGCTAATGAAATGAACGAGAAAAAGCCGTTAGCTAGGAGTCAGACGAAAAATCTTTGTGCGTTACCGAAACATGGCTGCACCAGGATAGTATCTGACGACACCGATTCCATTGTTTGTTTTTGCTCTTGTTCTTAAGTGAGGGCAGACCCGGCGGCAGACATACGTCTCTGGGCGGGCATTTGATTTACCAGGGCGGGCCCACCCCGAAACTTACATTTCCCGGGAAATCTCGAGATTTGTCAAGGGGGGGGGGGGGGTTAGGTTGCCATAAGGCTGTTGACGGTCTTATTATAGGCTACATTCATTGGTTGGTTTTGTGGCACATTTGTAACGCTGTGCCAACTTGGGCAAGCTCACAGGCAAACTTGAGCGCACACAGGGTGGAAAGGTGGAGTAAGGTTGAGAGAGAGAGAGAGAGAGAGAGAGAGAGAGAGAGAGAGAGAGAGAGAGAGAGAGAGAGAGAGAGAGAGAGAGAGAGAGAGAGAGAGAGAATATGAGCAAGGCAGAGAGCATGTGCAGCGGTCTGCTTGCGCACAGAACAGGAGTTTGTGAGAGAGCCGGCCTGAGAGTCAATTTCTCTTCAAAATATAATTGATTGCCAGCCTCCCTTGTCCCTGGCTGGCTTGCTAGCTCGTAACTGATGTCTTCTAATGTGGCGCTGAGTTGCCATATTCCTTTCAAGTGTATAAGTGTGAACCACTTATTTATATCCATTGTTGCAGATAAATATAAATGATAATAGCCAAACTAACCTAGCAAGAGAAAACTGACATCTCACTCAAAAAGCCACACGACTCAACTCAGCGAAAAAACAGTCTCGCGCGCAGCCTTTCATTCAGAATTTCATAGTAAAATAAAAATGTTTTTATTAAACTAATCTTTCAACATAGTTTAAAACAAAAATAAATATTAGGACAAAGCCCTACAAATAACAACAATAAACATAATCAGTGGCGGCTCCAGATTATTTGTGTTGGGTAATCTATGGTAGGGCTAACCCATACAGTGGTGGGGCTCAAGTCAGTATTTGCAATGTAATTACAAACACGCTCCCCTTGACAGTGAAACGCCACACGTGAGGTTTAGATTATTTCCCTGTCTCAATCCAAATTGAACTGCATGAAATAAAAAGACACATTTGTCTTGTAGTAAATACAAAGGGCGACCTGGAGCCACCTCTCTGAAGAACCAGCCGTGGGGACGTGGAACGTCACCTCTCTGGGGGGGGAAGGAGCCGGAGCTTGTGCGGGAGGTGGAGCAGTACCAGTTGGATCTGGTTGGGCTCACCTCTACGCACAGCGTCGGCTCTGGAACCTTACTTCTGGATAGGGGTTGGACTCTATTCTTCTCCGGAGTTGCTCAAGGTGTGAGGCGCCGGGCGGGTGTGGGGATACTCACAAGTCCCCGGTTAGGTGCTTCGTTGTTGGAGTTTACCCCAGTGGACGAGAGGGTCGCCTCCCTACGCCTGCGGGTTATGGGTGGGAAAACTCTGACTGTTGTGTGTGCTTATGCACCCAACAGCAGTTCAGAGTATACAGCCTTCTTGGAGACCCTGGAAAGAGTCCTGTATGGGGCTCCTGAAGGGGACTCTTTAATCTTGCTGGGAGACTTCAACGCACATGTGGGCAATGATGGAGACACTTGGAGGGGCGTGATTGGGAGGAACGGCCCCCCTGATCTGAACCGGAGTGGTGGTTTGTTACTGGACTTCTGTGCTAGTCATGGATTGGCCATAACAAACACCATGTTCGAGCATAAGGATGCTCATAAGTGTACGTGGTACCAGAGCACCCTACGCAGAAGGTCCATGATCGATTTCGTTATCGTATCATCGGACCTGAGGCCGTATGTTTTGGACACTCGGGTAAAGAGAGGGGCGGAGTTGTCAACTGATCACCATCTGGTGGTGAGTTGGGTCGAGTGGCGGGGGAAGCCTCTGGATAGACCTGGTAAGCCCAAACGTGTAGTTCGGGTGAACTGGGAACGTCTAGAGGAGGCCCAAGTTCAGGAGGCCTTCAACTCACACCTCCGGCGGAGCTTTTCGGGCATTCCTGTGGAGGTTGGGGACATTGAACCAGAGTGGTCGGTGTTCAAAGCCTCTATTGCCGAAGCCGTGGCGGGGAGCTGTGGTCTCAAGGTCCTAGGTGCCTCAACGGGCGGTAACCCTCGAACCTCCTGGTGGACACCGGTGGTCAGGGAAGCCGTCCGACTGAAGAAGGAGACCTTCAGGGATTTGTTATCCCAGGGGACTCCCGAGGCAGTTGCAAGGTACCGACAGGCCCGAAGGGCAGCAGCCTCATCCGTGGCCGAGGCAAAGCAGCGGGTGTGGGAGAAGTTCGGAGAAGACATGGAGAAGGACTTTCGGGCGGCACCAAAGTTGTTCTGGAAAACTGTCCGACACCTCAGGAGGGGGAAGCAGGGGACCATCCAAGCTGTCTACAGTAAGGATGGGACGTTGTTGACCTCAACTGATGGAGTGTTGGGGCGTTGGAAGGAACACTTTGAGGAACTCCTGAACCCGACAACTCCGCCCTCTATGTTAGAGGCAGAGCTGGAGTATGACGGGGGATCAACACCAATCTCCCGGGGGGAGGTCACTGAGGTCGTCAAACAACTCCACAGTGGCAAAGCCCCGGGGGTGGATGAGATCCGCCCGGAAATGCTGAAGGCTCTGGGTGTTGAGGGACTGTCATGGTTGACACGTCTCATCAACGTTGCGTGGAAGTCGGAAACAGTACCGAAGGAGTGGCAGACCGGGGTGGTGGTTCCCCATTTTAAAAAGGGGGATCAGAGGGTGTGTGCCAATTACAGAGGCATCACACTACTCAGCCTCCCCGGGAAAGTTTACTCCAAGGTACTCGAAAGGAGGGTCAGGCCGATTGTCGAACCTCAGATTGAGGAGGAACAATTCGGATTCCGTCCTGGTCGTGGAACGACGGATCAGCTTTTTACTCTCGCAAGGATCCTGGAGGGGGCCTGGGAGTACGCTTATCCGGTCTACATGTGTTTTGTAGACTTGGAGAAGGCGTATGACCGGGTTCCCAGGGAGTTACTGTGGGAGGTGCTGCGGGAGTATGGGGTGAGGGGGTCTCTACTCAGGGCCATCCAATCTCTGTACTCCCAAAGCGAGAGCTGTGTCCGGGTCCTCGGCAGTAAGTCGGACCCATTTCCGGTGAGGGTTGGCCTCCGCCAGGGCTGCGCTTTGTCACCAATCCTGTTTGTAATATACATGGATCGGATTTCGAGGCGTAGTCGTGGGGGAGGGGGTCTGCAGTTCGGTGGACTAAGGATTGCACCACTGCTTTTTGCAGATGATGTGGTTCTGATGGCTTCATCAGTCTGCGACCTTCAGCACTCACTGGATCGGTTCGCAACCGAGTGTGAAGCGGCTGGGATGAGGATCAGCACCTCCAAATCTGAGGCCATGGTTCTCAGCAGGAAACCGATGGACTGTCCACTCCAAGTAGGGAATGAGTCCTTACCCCAAGTGAAGGAGTTCAAGTATCTCAGGGTCTTGTTCTCGAGTGAGGGAACAATGGAGCGTGAGATGGGCCGGAGAATCGGAGCAGCGGGAGCGGTATTGCAGTCGCTTTACCGCACCGTTGTGACGAAAAGGGAGCTGAGCCAGAAGGCAAAGCTCTCTTTCTAACGGGCCATTTTCGTTCCTACCCTCACCTATGGTCATGAAGGATGGGTCATGACCGAAAGAATGAGATCGCGGATACAAGCGGCCGAGATGGGTTTCCTCCGCCGGGTGGCTGGTGTCTCCCTTAGAGATAAGGTGAGAAGTTCGGTCATCAGGGAGGGACTCGGAGTTGAGCCGCTCCTCCTTCGCGTCGAAAGAAGCCAGTTGAGGTGGTTCGGGCACCTAGTTAGGATGCCACCTCCCGAGGGAGGTGTTCCAGGCACGTCCAGCTGGGAAGAGACCAAGGGGTAGACCTAGGACCAGGTGGAGGGATTATATCTCTTCGCTGGCCTGGGAGCGCCTTGGGATCCCCCAGTCAGAGCTGGTTGATGTCGCCAGGGAAAATAAAGCTTGGGGCTCTCTGCTGGAACTGCTACCCCCGCGACCCGACCACGGATAAGCGGGAGAAGATGGATGGATGGATGGACCTGGAGCCAATCCTGCAATTTACCCACAAGTTAGTGAGAGAGTTGACATGCTGAAAACCCAACACCTGCAGGGAGGTCTGGGGGGATTCTCCCCCAGGAGATTTTTTGAAATACTAATATAAAATACACATTATGGTAATCTCTTGAGAAGAACAATAAATAAATCACTCCACGACATGAATGCCAAAATGAATGCCATTTTAGTTTTTTGTTACTTTGTTCTGAAAGCTGAACCTGCTGCTCCTCACAGAGCAACACACTCTCACTCCATAATCGTCCAGGAGCGACGTTTGGTCAGGGTCCCGTGACGTGCAGTTGTGACGCTCCTAGGTATGGAGTCAGATTTGGGTCAATATTCTAGCGCGCAAAACAAGCTACTCACGAGCGGAAAATGTGCTTTTACACGCGCATATAATGACCCTTGCGCGCAGATTAAACCCCCGTGAGCGGCTATGCGCTCGCTCGTGAGAGAGACAGCCCTCTTGCTCCCTCGCGGGAGTGTCAGCCTCACTCGCTCGCGGAGTCTGTCGACGCGCGGGTGAAAAATGTCTGGCACTTTGGGGCGGAGCCACTGGACTTTGATTGACAGCTGCAAGGAAGCCAGGAGTTGCCAGGTTTGATAAATGCCTGAACTACCAAGAGCCGAGGAGTGACAGCTGCAAGATCAGTTGGACGAGATTGAATGGTAAAGTTGTCCATAAAAAACTATTCAATGTCTTTTGATAACCACAATTGGTACTTATTCTTTAGAAGCCATACATTGTTGAAACTGCACTTCCCTGGCATCTTTATCTCAAATAGTAGCTCCTGTAGACTAGAGCAGGGGTTCCCAAAGTGGGGGTCGCGAGACCCTGACGGGGGGTCGCGAGATGTTTTCAGAATCCTCTTGATGTGACCCCTGTGTTACGAATGGGTGAAGCAGGTAGGACTCAAATGCAGAATAACGAAAAGCGAGCTTTATTAAAATATATAAAGCTGTGGCAAAACAAGGCAGAATCCAAAATATCCAACACCAACGAGCAGCACAAGGAACACAGACCGTGGAAAGACATGGAGGGGAAACAATGAACCGACATGGAACACAGGGGAAGACTAGACTAAATACACAGAAGGGTAATCACAGAACAAGACACAGCTGGGCAGGGGAGGAGAAACACAAGGACAACAGGTGAACACAATCGGGTAATCAGGGAGGGAAACAGACAGAAAGCAGACAGGCAGGAAACGGGGGTGAACACTTTACACAATAAAACAGGAAACCAGGAAACCCAAAGACAAGAAAAACACCAACACAGACAAAACTACAAACGTGACATAACATGACAATCGTGACACCCTGAGGTGTTTTAAAAAAATATATATATATATATTTTTAAATAATTATTATTTGTATTATTATTAATAATAATAACGTGTGCATAGACATTTTGTATTATGTAAGTCTGTTTAATAGGTAAGCGGGACAAATAAAGGAATTTTGATTCTGACAGATTTACGACAGTCATTTGCAGCTCAAAGATCACTTTACAGCACCACAGTAAATATCAGTAAAACACACATCAACTATACTAGTATAGTTCGTCTGAACAGATCTTTAATACATTTTTCAAAATGAAACGTTGGTAATACCAACTAGTGAGAAGGCAGACAGGCCAGCGGAGAAGGCTGCGGAGGAGAGCGGAGAGCCGCCATCACAAAGGCTGTCGACTTCTTGCGCGGGAGGAGGAGGAGGAGGAGGACAACCGTAAGGCGGTCCATAAGCAGTCAGACAAGCCTTCATCCAAGTGTCGCAAGTATCGAGAGGAATACATCCAGTACGGATTCACATTAGTGATGGGAATTCCGGCTCTTCTTGGTGAGCCGGATCATTTGGCTCGGCTCACCAAGAAGAGCCGGCTCTTTCGGCTCCCAAACGGCTCTTCAGTTTACCACATATTATACCTTTTAATTAAATCAAATGTAGCCCTGTTTTGACTAATGATTTATATGTGTACACATATATCACTTAAATTATTCAATACATCCTTTGTACTGAAGTATTCAAAAGTAAAAATTACATGTTTAATATAAATGATTTGCTGTGGCCAATTGTTTTCATTGCATTTACAGACCCTTGTAACTCTCTGATACCACCCAATGAATGCATTGACTTGCTTGTAGAACCACGCTACACAAAACAGATAGCAACACCTATAAAAACTATTTAAAAAAGGGGCTACTGTATCGACCTATATAAATATATATATTTTATCAAAATACCAAAAAGATCCTGCATTTTATCCATGCCTCATTTCGCTCCATTTGCTCTTTCCAGCGCTGTTTTTGCAGGGGGCTGATTCTGTGAGCTGCAGCTGACCACGCTCCCCTGCAGGAGAGGGGACTGTTATTTTGGGGGTCGCGGGCTGAAAAGTTTGGGAACCCTTGGACTAGAGGGCGTGATTGTTAACATCTCTCACCAGCGAAATACTGCCACAGTTGCCATTTTACGTTTCATTATACGATACAGTATTTATTATCATTATAGTATTACTATTTCGGCTGTTAGCCAGCCGCCCAGCTGGCTGTGCCGCTGGCTGTTAGCCAGCCGCCCAGCTGGCTGTGCCGGCGGGTCTAGCTATGTTCTGAGTGTGTGTATTTCACAGGTTGAGTGATGTACAATGGCATCCCGTGGAGGAATTCTGAAATGTTTTACCATTATATCACAAAAACGCACAGCAGAACCAGACCCTGGAGCGCCGGCCTCTTTATTTACTTACTCCTCTTCATCCCCTATGGGTAATAAGGCTGAGAAGAGAACCCTCCATCGTATTTAGTCCTTAGCAATATGCTGCCTCTCCCCATGTAGGGATGGGTACCGAGCCCCGGTATTAAATGGGCCCCGGGCCGGAATTATTAAAGACAGTGGTAACGTTAAGCTCCGACGTTATCGGACTTTTTATCGGTGCTGGAGACATTTAAAAAATATATGTCATATATATTATTGCTACATACACATTATATCGCAGTTTTAGTTTCACCAACTCCGTTTCTAATATGCAATAAGAGTACAACATGCGTCTATGATGTATTTTCGAGCTTTCCAATCCAGGCGAGATCTCTCTCTCCCGTCTGGGTGCGAGGGGGCGGGCCGTTTGTAAAGGTCTCCTGGCTGTGTTACAGACTGTCATCCTGGTTAGTGGTTACTCTGGGTTCTGTCTTCAGGACAGTGTTGGACTTTTTTGTTAATTGGATGGGACTTGATTGGATTCAATATTGGAGTAATTTTCTCATTTGTGTGTTTGTTTAAATATATTAGACTGTCATCCTGGTTAGTGGTTACTCTGGGTTCTGTCTTCAGGACAGTGTTTAATTTCTTTGTTAATTGGATGGGACAATATTGGAGTAATTTTCTCATTTGTTTAAATATATTTGGCCTTTGTTTATGTGATTGAATGATTTACTCAAATAAAAGGGTTGATGAATTATCATCTAATGATTTGTATGATGTTTTATTTATGTTAAAGGTCACTTTGAATGATTTTAACTAATGATATTGTAGAAAAACTAACATTTTAAATTCGGGACGGTCCACATTAATTTCGGGACGGCTTATATTGTATTTCGGGACGGTTCCAGGAGGATGGGGAAAAAAGTTAGTCGAGAGCCCTGGTACATGGGCTGCTGGTGGCTGTGTCGGCGGGAGGGAGGTGTGCTTGGCGAGACTTCTTTGCTGGCTGGGTTGATCGTGATGGCTGTGGTGGAGGCCTTTGTACCGAGGTGTATCTTAATCTTGTGGCAGGCACAGATGGAGGTGGAGGCTGCTGTAGTGATGCTGGTCCTCTGATCCTTGGTGGTGATGGCTCTGGTGAAGGCCCTTGAGCCACGGTAGATCTTGACCTGGGTGCAGGCACAGATGGAGGTTCTTGCTGCTAGGCCCAGGCAGCTGTGAAATCGGAAAGAAATATAGGACAATAATTACTACTAAATTCATTAAAATATAAAGTTCAAGTGGAATGTTTCTCAAGCACAAATAACAATGCACAACGCAAAATAAAATGGGGAGGTGGGACAAGAGTCTCTCTCTCTTACAACCAGGGCTCGAGCTTAAGGACGTCCCGTCGTCGAAAAAATAGTGTCGGGGAGGATAAAAAATAATTTTGGGACGAGAGTTAAAATAAAAATACCCTGCTAACTCTACTACAAACGGCGATGAAAATGAAACCGACTGCACGTTTTGTGTAGCACACAGTTATTAAACCTCCTTGTCAACATAAACACGCACAAAACATTTAGCAACCTGCGAAATACACACACATGAAGCTCTAGCTGTGCAGCTGGCTGTCAGCCAGCCGCCCAGCCGGCTGTGCCCACGAATTCCTGGCCTGCAAATTCGCGGGTCTAGCTATGTTCTGAGTGTGTTAATTTCGCGGGTTGAGTGCTGTACAATGGCATCCAGTGGAGGAATTCTGAAATGTTTTACCATTACATCACAAAAATGCACAGCAGAACCAGACCCTGGAGCGCCGGCCTCTTTATTTATTTACTTACTCCTCTTCATCCCCTATGGGTAATAAGGCTGAGAAGAGAACCTTCCTCCATCGTATTTAGTCCTTAGCAATATGCTGCGCCTCTCCCCATGTAGGGATGGGTACCGAGCCCCGGTATTAAACGGGCCCCGGGCCGGAATTATTAAAGACAGTGGTAACGTTAAGCTCCGACGTTATCGGACTTTTTATCGGTACTGGAGAAAAATATGTCGTATGTATTATTGCTACATACACATTATATCGCAGTTTTAGTTTCACCAACTCTGTTTCTAATATGCAATAAGACTACAACATGCGTCTATGATGTATTTCCGAGCTTTCCAATCCAGGCGAGATCTCTCTCTCCCGTCTGTGTGCGAGGGGGCAGGGCCGTTTGTAAAGGTCTCCTGACTGTGTTACAGACTGTCATCCTGGTTAGTGGTTACTCTGGGTTCTGTCTTCAGGACAGTGTTGAATTCTTTTTGTTAATTGGATGGGACTTGATTGGATTCAATATTAGAGTAATTTTCTCATTTGTGTGTTTGTTTAAATATATTTGGCCTTTGTTTATGTGATTGCTGCATGATTTACTCAAATAATAAGGTTGATGAATTATCATCTAATGATTTGTATGATGTTTTATTTATGTTAAAGGTCACTTTAAATGATTTTAACTAATGATAATGTAGAAAAACTAACATTTTTAAATTCGGGACGGTCCACATTAATTTCGGGACGGTTCCGGGAGGATGGGGGAAAAAGTTAGTCGAGAGCCCTGCTTACAACCTATTTAACTAAACCCACACAATGAAAGTACACTATTACTGTAATATTTACATTTACCTATCTTCAAATGGATCCTTGTTGTTGTTGCTGTATTCTCCAGGTTCTGATGCTCCATCTCCACTGCTGCTAGTGTTACAAGTCCGCTGTGCAGAGCTGGTAATCAGATAATAAGCCTGTTGAACAGGAGAAAAGAATGAAGCAGAGGGAAAGTTGCTGCCGTTTGTGTGGTTGTCCTAGCCAGAATGTATTAAACACATTAATAAATTCACTTACAAATGATATCCGTTTTCTCTATTTATGTATCTCTGCGTTGTGTTGTGTGGTCGAATGAATATTACTTCCTTCTTGCCAACCAGCATTATTATCTGTGCAAACAGAATATAAGGAAATGGCTTCACCAGCTTTCTACCTCAATACTTCTCCTCAGTGAGGCCTGAAGCTAACTGAGAATCTGCCTGTTATGTGTTTGTGCCCTGATCAGGCGCTCCTAGTGTGATGTGTCATGTCTAGCTGTAGTTTCCTGTTATGGTTTTGTAGTCCTTATCGTTTCTCCTCCAGGTGTACCCATTTGTAATTAACCCAGGTGTGTCTTGTCTCGTCATTACCTCATGTATAAGGATTTTGCTTTCCCCTTTGTCTGGGGCTGATCCTGTCTGTGCAGTACGTGTTCTTGTCTGTCATTACTTTATATTTCCTTTGTCCAACCATGGTGGTAATTATTAATTAAATTCTTCTTTTGACTACTTCGGCTACCGTCTCCTTTATTTATGTTGCCTTGACTCGACATTGAGCCTGCTAACAGTCAATGGTATGGGGGCTCGTGCCAAACTGATTTGAGCAGGAATTTGGTGGTGGCCGCTGAGCTTAGTCCACACTTTGAATTATGGTTGACAGTGTCGTGTGTGGGGCCCATGTTTTATACCCTCTTGGTAAATAATTCTCCAATAAGGAGCGTTTTCATCCAGCTAGGGCAGCTGGACCATTTTCTATGGTTCCTTCCTTCGCCTGGAAGACATACCGTCTATGCTGGTCGGGGTAGTAGGAAGACCCTGTCAGGCTCCTCCTAGGCCGGCGTATGTCAGCTAGTTAGTTATATAGGGGGTCTGATAGTGAGGGATGGAAACGTTTAAGGGATGGGCCTTAGTTTTTTTTTTTCCTGTTTTGAACACACGACAGTTGTTAATCTCTTGCGAATAATTTTGAGGGTGGATGCTTCAGAAGGTCATACCGGTGCTCTTCTCTATTTAGTGGATAGCGGTAGGGGAGCGGTGGCCAGAGTTATTAAGAACAGACTGTACAGACGTGTAGGGTGAAGCCGGTTTTGTTTGTTTTTTGTGTATATGTTAATTGGTTGGTCGTATATGCTGGTGGAAGCGGGATTGGTTCTTTAGTTTCTTCCTCCCCCGGTGCGACGGTACTAGGGCAGGTATGCCTGTGAAGGTATGTGATTTTGTGGCTAGGCCAACGGTCAACGTGTTGAGCTTGTGCACTAAGGAGGAATTATCGGGGATAGCAGAGCATTACGGTGTCAGGCTTGCCCCGAGCATGAAAAAGCAGCAGCAGCGGTTAGCGCTGGTGGAGGCTTTGACCGCCATGGAGGTTATGGAGTCTGTGGGCAAACCTGAGGAGCAGGAGGTAGTCACATGTGACCCGGTTTCGGAGAACCAGGTTTTGCTGAGGAAGATGGAACTAGAGTTTAAATTCGAGCAGCTGAGACATGCAGAGCGGTTATGCGCTCGGGAAGCGGAGGAGGCAGAACGTGGGCGTGTGCATGAGCTTGAGCTTGGAAGGCTTGGGGTAGAGGCGCGGGCAGTGCATCTTGAAGCTAGGTTCGATGCTACTAGGCACCTACGTCTGGTCCCGCAATTTTACGAGAAGGATGTTGACAAATATTTTTCTATGTTCGAAAATATAGCCACAACTCTGAAATGGCCTAATGACCAGTGGACATTACTTCTCCAGAGCGCACTCACCGGGAAAGCACAACACGTTTACGCGTCACTTTGCCCAAACACCCAGGATTACGCCGTGGTGAAGGCTGCTATCCTTAGGGCTTACGAGCTTGTGCCGGAGGCGTATAGGCAGAGGTTTCGCGCTCTTAGAAAGAACAACGTGCAAACCTACGTGGAGTTTGCTTACGAGAAGGAGCTGGTGTTTGATCGTTGGTGCGCGTCGGAGAAGGTGGACACTTTGGTTAAGATGCGGGAACTCGTGCTTCTTGAGGAGTTTAAGTCCTATTGTTTGCCCGATAATGTGGCGATGTACATTAATGAACATAAGGTGACTGAGTGCTCGGTGGCTGCGAGCCTGGCGGATGAGTTCGTGTTGACGCACAAAGTGCTCTTTGACAGACCTAATTATCCCGTGCGCAGGGTGGAGAGTAGACCGAGGTGGGACTTGGGTGACAGGCCTGTGGCCTCTGGCGGTGACAGTGTGGGCGAGGTTGCTGAGCGGGGAATGAGGGGAGAAATGCGTGAGTGTTACCACTGTGGTAAAAAAGGCCACATAAAGGAGAACTGTTTTGCCCTTACCCGTCCCAGTAAACAAATATCGTTGATAATGACACCCACACCCACACACACATCTCTGAGTAGGGATGCCCAAAGGGGTGAGGATATGAAAGCGTACTTACCGTTCATCAGTGAGGGGTTTGTATCCTTGTCCGGCGAAGGGGTGAAGGTTCCTGTGACCATATTAAGGGATACGGCTGCGTCCCAGTCATTTATTCGGAGAGATGTGCTACCTTTTGACAGTGGTTCAGAGGTGGATGCTGGGATAGCTGTCAGGTCTTTTGGGATGCATGTCATGGAAGTTCCGCTTCACACTATCCATCTTACATCTGAGTTGGTGTCGGGGCCAGTGGTAATTGGGGTGGAAAATTGTTTTCCTGTCGAGGGCGTATCATTAATTCTCGGGAATGATCTGGCAGGGGGTAGGGTCCTCGTGAAGGCAGAGGTGACTTGTGTGCCAGCAGAGTCTGGGGCGGTGGACGTCCTGGCGGATGCGTATCCGAGAGTGTTCTCCTCATGTGCAGTCACGCGGGCCATGGGTATTAAGGCTCTGGCCGAGGAAAAGGACGACGTGGACTTGTTTGATACCATCATAGCGACTGTTAACGGGGTGCCTGAGTTTCGTGACCCACTTACGGATAATCCCCAGGGTGCAGTACCACGGGGGCCTGAGGTGGAGGGGGCGCTCCCGGGGCAACCCGACTTGTGGTCATCATCTCAGCTTGTTCCTGATATTGCCCCTCTTGAAGGTGATGCTGTTCTTCCATCTATTCCAGCCGGTCTCAGCCCTTTACTGCCCTCTACTTCCTCGTGTGAGTCTGCCAGTAGCGCGGCTGGGTTTTCTTTTGCTCGTGAGGAGCTTATCGCGGAACAGGGTAGAGATCCAAGCCTGTCAGGCCTTTTTGCGAACACAGCAGGAGTGGGAGAGAGTGAGGTTTCTAAAAGTTGCTATATCCTGAGGGACGGGGTATTGCTGCGTAACTGGATATATCGCATAGTTTCTCTAGCCCATATCACCCACAATCCCAGGGGGCTTTGGAAAGGTTCCACTCCACGCTAAAAACAATGCTTCGGGCGTTCTGTCGTGACACGAAGGACGACTGGGATGAAGGGGTTCATTTAATGTTGTTTGCCGCAAGGGAGGTGGTGCAGGAATCTTTGGGATTCAGTCCTGCAGAGCTGGTATTTGCGCATTCGGTTAGGGGGCCGCTTAAGCTGCTGAGGGAGAAGTGGTTGGGGGAGAGCGAGCCGAAGAACCTGTTAGACTATGTCTGTGGCTTTAGGGAGAAGCTGAAGAGGGCATGTGAACTAGTGAGGACAAATCTGAGTGACACACAGGGAAGGATGAAGGGCTGGTATGACAGGAAGGCTCGGGATAGAACGTTTGTGCCAGGGGAGAGGGTTTTAGTGTTGTTGCCTGTCCCAGGCTCCAGCTTACAAGCACGGTTTAGTGGGCCGTACCTGGTTAGAGAGAAAGTAGGGGATTTGGACTACCTGATCGAGACACCGGATCGTGGGCGGAAGACTCGCTTGTGTCATGTTAATATGATTAAGCCATATTATATGAGGGAGCCTCTGGTGAATCCTATTGACAGTATTGTTGTGCCCTCTGCGAGTGTGTCCACTGTGCCGGTGTCAGTTTGTATGTTGGCGCCATCTAGCGTTGATGAGAGTAATGACAGTCTTTGTTTTTCAGAGGGGTTGGACAACTGGAAGATGACGTCATTATTCCGTCCAAGGCGGTCGTGGAGGGACGGTTGACAAACACTGAGTCATTGATCCCTCTTGACTGTCATCTTGGCCATTTATCAACAACGCAGCGAGATGATATCAGGGGTTTGGTTGGGTCTCATTGTGAGCTGTTCTCCGATATTCCTTCGCGCACTAACGTATTACAACATGACATCGATGTGGCGGAGGCATTACCCATTAAACAGCACGCGTATCGCGTGAATCCATATAAGCGGGCACGGTTACAGAAAGAGGTGGAATACATGCTGGAATACATGCTCACTAACAATATCGCTGAGCCCAGTTTTCAGCCCATGGAGCTCGCCGTGCTTATTGGTTGATAAGTCAGACAAGACAGATAGGTTTTGTACGGATTTTCGCCGAGTAAATGACGTGACTAGGCCTGATAGTTTTCCATTGCCCAGAATGGAGGACTGTGTCGACAGGGTGAGGGGGTGCTATTTATCCATGAGGTGGTGTGGGGGTTATGGCCGCCCATACCGGTGCTGTTAGTACAATTTGTATTTGTTATTGTGCTGACAGTATTATTGTTTCTTGTTTCCTTCTTCTGTTTATGTTCATTCCCCCATTTCGCCTTGGGGTTATGGACATAAAGTTGGGTGTGGGGGTGTTATGTGTTTGTGCCCTGATCAGGCGCTCCTAGTGTGATGTGTCATGTCTAGCTGTAGTTTCCTGTTATGGTTTTGTAGTCCTTATCGTTTCTCCTCCAGGTGTACCCATTTGTAATTAACCCAGGTGTGTCTTGTCTCGTCATTACCTCATGTATAAGGATTCTGCTTTCCCCTTTGTCTGGGGCTGATCCTGTCTGTGCAGTACGTGTTCTTGTCTGTCATTACGTTATATTTCCTTTGTCCAACCATGGTGGTAATTATTAATTAAATTCTTCTTTTGACTACTTCGGCTACCGTCTCCTTTATTTATGTTGCCTTGACTCGACATTGAGCCTGCTAACAGTCAATGGTAACGTAATACTGCCATATGAGGTTCATGAAGGATTAAAGCCTTTTTCATTTACAGTATATAATACAGTGATAACAGATAACACACACAACCCGACTGTACTCACTTTAACATGGCTGTTATACAGGAACAATATTAGCATAGCATTAGCGCTTTAGCATTTAAATAATATGAACAATTATGACCTCAGACCAGCATTTCACATATTTATACAAACAGAATAAACTTGAAATGTAAACCAGACTAGTGCACGGGACTCATACACATAGTAGAGCTACATTATCCAGGGAGCAACAGCCTGTGTTAAAGAAGCTAGCGGACGCAATTATCCATTAGCCACACGCTAGTGGCGTAGCTCACAGAATGACATTAAAGTGAACTACACATAAAACAGTTTCAAAGATACTTCTTAGATCGAAATATGACATAATCTGTGTACACACTACTAACCTGTTGAACAGGAGAAATGAATGAAGCAGAGGGAAAGTTTCTGCCATGTGTCTGTCGTCTGTGGTCTTCTTCTTCTTCTCTCAGACCATTCCGTTTCTCTAACGCTAAACCAGAAGTGAGGCTAAGAACGGCGAACTTAAAGATAACAATACCATTAGCACTCCT